>NC_070626.1:30796474-30928974 GCF_947347685.1 Pleuronectes platessa
AAAGAATAAAGTTGCACAAAATACCCTAAATGCAAATACTCAAGACAAGAACCTAAATTGTATCTTAAGTACGTTACAGTCGTTGAGTAAATGTAGTAAAATTCCCCCACTGCAGACAGTTGTGGTTGGGCTTGGGACAAAAATCACATTTGAAGACTAATTATTTTCGAAGAGGATTAATGCAGCATATCCCCCGAAAGATGATCGAGACTCTAACTCATGTTTTGGTGGTTTATTTGAGCCTTCCTTAAATAACACCGTACAACACCTTACAATACCGTAAGAACTTGTGCCTCTTTGGAGGTCATACAATGAAATTGTATGACTTTAAATTGAGCAAATATTACGCAATAAAATAACAGAAAGACACTTCAAAAATATTAACAATAACATAGATTGGGCTATTTACAATTAACATGCACCCTTTTCAGGGTATATGCAATGAAAATGTTGTGAAAACCCCTGCTCTATTGTGGACAATAACCATTTATTTTGCCTGCAGATGGTTTGCCACGTTTACTAATTTTCTCACTTCCCCACTCTTTTCCCTTATATTTAGAGAGAACTGCAGGATGTTGTTCACCTCTGGAACACTCACAGAATTCGCTCATCCAGAAATGCGGTGTCCCCAGGAGGACGTCCGGTGATGATGTACACCATACCCCAACTATTTGGTGCTAGAGAGTACCTTAAAGAGGTATCCCAACAGAAGATACAGGCATGCAGGGAGGAATGCCTACAGAGAGGACCGTGTCCCTGTGACAATACTGTGTTTGACGTTTGTTGCTTTGTCATGGCAGAAACAAATCTTCATCCACCCACCTCTCCAGAGGAAGCAATTGAGCTTTATAAGTTTTTACGGGCTTACATATATGCCCATATTTAATAATCACAAGTTGTTGTACTGGATCAGATGATTGAATGTGAGCACCCATCTTCAACAAAATAACGCTATGTTTGCATTTTTTCTATGGGTGGAAAATGTAATGTTGACTGCAAATTTCAGTTTAAATGATTAACAGATGTATTGTCTCTAAGTAATGAATAATTAACTCCTCTCTGAGCTTCATATCATCTCTTTTCATTCATCATTATGGAAAAGTTATATACTCAACAAGGTCACTGGGGCTGTCCTGAAAATAAACGTCTCACATTTCTGCTTTACAAAAAATGTCAAATTTGTCCTCATTGTGGAACTATGTAGCATGACTGAATGTCATCTGACACACTGTGGTTATTCTTGCATAATCATCCATAAATCAAACATGTTATAATATCTTATGATGATGGGTGTCTATGGGCTGAAACTTTAAAACTCCAGTGGTGTGTGGCATCAGACAAACCTGGTAATACAGAGAATAATTTAATTTAGTTTAATTTCTCCCCTATGTGATTGAGTGTTTATACACTATTTAAGCATTTATGAAATTCCTTCCTCTTTGTGTCTTTCTCATCAAGATATTTCAACTGCCACCAAATAATGACATAGCATTTGGTGATGTAGAGGATCTTAGGTGTTGAAATATATTATTATCTATTATTTGTTGCTGATAATTCAACTATCTTTTATCGTTTGAATAAAAGCAGGCCATCTTGCCTATGTAGCCTAATAAAATGTGGTCTGTCATCCTAATATCTTTTTCATTGGCAGTGTGGTTACCATGACACCATCAACAAATAAAGGCTAATTTCCACACTAATTAAAGTGTGCCTAGATTTTTTTCCTTTTTCAATTAAACCATGTTTGGTCACATAAACATTTCTAGCTGTTATGTTCGTGTTTCGAAGGATGAGGCTTAGTTAAAGTCCCAAAGTAGCTTTATTGCAAGATGCCCTAAGCAGCATATATGTGCATCTTTGTGTTTTCTTACTCTAATCTTTTCTGCTTCTTTAATAACTCATATTTAACAACTGCTGCCACTTAGTGTATAAAACATGCAGTAGCATCTGATCACAACAATAAGTAACAGGGAAATGTCTCCTTAAAAGATTATTTGTGAAGGGATTTGATGGATAATATAAGTTGTATCCATTGCTGTTATCCAAAGTCAGCAATTCTGCTCTGTGAGAAAGGGTCAACCAGTTTTAGAACAAATAAATGCTTACAATAAATAGTCAAGTACCATTTGTGGCAATGGATAGTTAAACTTATCTGTAGTAAAAGCACAATTAATTTGATCACAAAACAAGAGAGAAACCAATGCTTTTTATGTATAAACAGTAGGACACTTTTGAGGTACTCCTTAATGTATATTTCAAGAGATTAACAAACAAACACAGCCAGTAATAAAAGCTAACATGAGCAAGAAGCTCCAATTCAATTACAATTTCTCAGAAAAAATTGCAACTGTGTGAGAACCATTTCCAAAAATATTCTTCTCCAACTGATAACAGACAACGTAAATCAAAGTAAATTTGAAATAGATGTTTCTTAGTCATTTAAATAACAAAATGTGTGCAAAACATGACTTTTGTAAAAGGCTCAATTTGTTTATAGGTCTAGCTTCTTTATAGAATCACAGGGTTCAACAGATGCTCTGTAGAGTGTCATTAATAACACTATAAAATAAATGAAAAGCTTTTCAAAATAATTCAAGAAATTCGAAATTAGTGACATGGAAAAGCCCAGCCTGTTCAGGCATTATAAACATCAACATTTTTCAAAAACAACACATCCAAAATATTTCAACTCTACTTCAGTGTAAAACCTTGGACACCTTAACACAACAGAATGCACAAAATACTTCCTGTTAACAACATCAGAAAGGTTTAGAGGATGATGTCTTTTGTATCACTTAAACACTTTCACATTGTCTACAAAACTGTACTGAGCTGTATATTTAGCTGAAAAAAGTACGCAAAGCAGTAAACTATTTTGCAAACTATGTGCACATTTGTTTTTTGGTGTAATAGTCCTTCAAGTGCATGAACATACTGTTCATAAACCATTTGTTACAAACAGTTTAAGTGAGGTGATGACTGTTTCGATAAAATAGAAAAAGCCCCCCCCCCCGAGCTCATAATACAGCTCCTGAACTAATTACCACATCTTCCCCACATTAACTCTGTCTCACAATCACACTGTTTGGATCTTGACTGTCGGCTCCAATAAGGCTACAACCGTACAAAAATTTAACAAGAAAGGGAAAAGTGTGTACATGTGAGTGAGTGATAGAGGCACTCCTATGCAATGTCCATTGTGAAGGAGTTACTGGACAGTATAGACTCTATTTCAGAGCGAAGCTCAGGATAGCTGTTGTAAGTTGACGGCAGCTCTAAAGTTGGGCCACAAGTATGTGCAATTGGCCGCCGTGCCAGCCCTTCCAACGAGGTGAATATGACTTCAATTTTCTTAACGCAGATGACATCAGACCCAGTCATAAATCTTAATATTTTCCGGAGGCCTATTTCATCCAATCCCCTAATGTACTGATGTAAAAACCGCAAACTTTGGTTCTCTGATGCTGTATTTGGAGAGGCTGTGATCAGCTTTAACACCTTTCGCGTTGTTGGTCTAAGATCATCATACATCTTATGGATTTCAAGCACACTGGGGAAAAACTTCCTGAGAGTTGGCCCTGCGACTGCTGCAATGTTATCTAGTGCATATTTCGGTTGCTGGATTATTTGCTTGTGGGCCACTTGAAGAAGCACAGCCTTCAAGTTTTCTTGTGTTGGTACTGTTCTTACTCCCATGCGATCCATAAGATCAAGGAACTCATCTTCATCATCACCAACTAGAGCCTCTTGCAAAGCAGTGGACAAGAGATCACGCTCAGACTGACTATGATACAACATCAGGGAGTCAAACAGTAAATCAGGTGAGACCGAATGTTCACCAAATGTGACTGCTGCTGTAAAGGCTTGAGCGAGCCGAAAAGGGAAATATCCATGGTCCTCCAATCCCTTGACCATTATTCTACCAAGAGATCTCCATTCTTCTTCTTGCCATTTTGGGGACAGCGATGGAACCCTCATATCTGCACCCTCTGCTGCACAGTCTAAAAATTCTGTCCAGAATGCAGCATATACGTCCCTGGACACACCATCCACATCTGCACCAACTTCATCAATGAAGCTGTATTTCACAGAGTAGCTAATCATGTCTTCATCCTTGAATTGAGTAATCAGTTCTTCTAAGAGATTTACTCTGTGAAGTTTCACAGTCACATGCAAAAGTTCAAAAGAAGGACTTCGTGAGGCAGCAGGAACTGTTTCAGAATGAATAGGAGTTGAGGTGAATGTGTCAGTGTTTATTTGTGCGTCTTCTATTGGGAGGATAGGCTCAAATGGGACTGTATCATCGAAAACACCTAAAAATGCGTCACCTTGCATAGTGCCAAAAATGACTTCCGATGTATTGTACAAAGATGTAAGATCGATAATCTCAGATGCAGTAGAGACTAACGCTGACATTTTGTTGGTACTTTGCCCATCTTCTTCCACAGTGTGTGATTGCTGTTTACTGTCTGGTGTTTTCTGTGTCAGCTGCTCAACATTCTCTGCTGTCTTTTTTTGTTGTTTGTCTTCGTCGGTCTGTTTATCAGCTCCCTCTCCCATTTCTGTGATGTCTTCTCTATTGGTCAGATGCTCTGTGAAAAGGTAAAATCTTAACACCCCAAATTTCTGTGCCTCATAGAGTTCTCTCACACTAATACTGTCTTCAAGGTTTGCTTCCTGAAAGTCGACAATATCGTGACTAAACTCTTCCCACATTCCATGTATCGATTTCTCATTTGGGAAAAATAGCCCCTTAGCATGTGACAGAATGTCTTTCTTTGTGGCTGTCTTGGAAATATCAAGAAGTCTGGTTCCTCCACCATTGCGTTTTCTCACCTGTCTCTTATCATTTATCCAGCCTATCTCTATTTTTCTTGTCATCTTTGAGGCCCTTCTGTTATTTCTTAGATGCATGTTAGAATGCTCTTCCTCAGAATCTTGATGCCTGTCTTTGTTGCTTTTTGTGTACATTTTTCTTTTTAGTTTTTCAAACATGGACAGTCTTTTTGAATCAACTCCACCTGTTGTCTTTTTTTCCATACAGAACCGCCTTGTAGCAATTCTATCACCATATGCTGGAATGTAGGCAGCCAAAGTGTCATCATCAATTTCTTCAACTACTGAGGTATCAATCTGTAATTAAAACAAAACAACATATCAAGACAAACATCGTTAACTTAAGTGTAAGAGACTGGCTTAAAAATACACCTGAAGTATAACTATAAACTATTGTTATTGTTTATTTCTGTGCTGAAATTATCCTCTCCCTGTTCTGAGACGTACACGATCCTGCAGCATTTTCTGAATATTCTCCTCAGGAATACCCCGACTCTGAAGAAATTTCCTCAGACCTTCATCTTGTGGTTGGGGTGTATTTGAGGATGTAGCCATTGCTGGTTCTGTACAAATGTAGGAAAATGCAGAATCTATGAACATTTTTTTTGCATCAACAAATATGAACAAATTTAAGATGATAACATGAAAATGTAATCTTTAAACTTTTGTAGTTGTTATTTATAACAAGCAGCTTGCGGATCAGCAGCTCCGTAGATTTCTGGTAGCGACGGATCTCTCTCAGTGCCTCGGTACTGGGCAGATAGCGGTGAGGCTTCTTAACGCCGCCGCCGGCCGGGGCTCTCAGCTGCATCCTGGGGGATTTGCCTCCGGTGGATTTACAAGCGGCATTTGCGGCATTTCCATAGATTTATTTAGAGAGTGTATAAACTCGTGAAACAGAGAAGGAGGCTACCATCATGTTATCCATTGATTTCAACAATGTAACTGTATTCTGAATATCATCCGAATAACCCCGGTACATGTATTCCGTTACTCCCCAACACTGCATGAAGCACGCTGAACAAGGGCTCTATGCGAAACGTCCATGCAAAATGTAACTTCATCAAAATACTAGATAGCTTATAATCAGGGGCTCGAACACAGCTAGCTGGATCGTGCCTTAAGGGAGACAGGTTGCCGTCACAGTCGTTCGCTCTCTTTTGTTACATGTGGTCAAAAGACGTAACAGAATTTGGCATCTTACATGTAACCAAATACTTTCCTTACCTGTATTGACACCGTTGAACTCGAAATCATTTAGCACTGTCGGTCTGATGCAGCAGCAACCATAATCCATGCGTGTGAGAGCTTCAGGAAGAATTAAGGGAACGCCTTTTCCGGAGAAAATTTAACTCCGAAAAACAGGATTTTATCTCGGAAAAACAGAAAAAAAAAAAGTTCGAAAAACAGGATTTTATCTCGGAAAAACAGAAAAAAAAAAAGTTCGAAAAACAGGATTTTATCTCGGAAAAACAGAAAAAAAAAAGTTCGAAAAACAGGATTTTATCTCGGAAAAACAGAAAAAAAAAAAGTTCGAAAAACAGGAATTTATCTCGGAAAAACAGGAAAAAAAAAAAAAAGTTCGAAAAACAGGATTTTATCTCGGAAAAACAGAAAAAAAAAAAGTTCGAAAAACAGGAATTTATCTCGGAAAAACAGGAAAAAAAAAAAAAAGTTCGAAAAACAGGAAAAATCCTGTTTTCCTAACTTTTTTTTTTTTTTACCCAGAGCTTTTTTTTTTTTTTTAGTGAATGCAATACGCTTCCGTAAGTTTCTCCCCTGGCCATAGAACGGGCAGCATATCCACATTGCGTTGGCATAGATAGCAACCATCTCTAAGTGAGGAAAGCTGTGAAAGTTGTATGCTAATTTGCGGTGAAATACCATACTGTATCTGATGATGCTATAACAAACCAAGCCAGGTAAGGCAAGATAAGCTAGGACTGATGCTCTCTTTTTTAGCAACTGATTAAGTAAAAGACAAAAAAGCAGAGAGACATGACACACACCCAATGGTCTGCATCCAATCAGCAGGCATTTGAGGACTGACATTTTTATTTTAACTATTCTACTGCACCAGATTGATGGATTTAACTAACTGACGTGCAAAATTTTCTCCGGGGCAACCCCCCCGGACCCCCCTTAGTCAATGTTCGCCCCTGGGCTAAGCCCCCGATGTCTCATGATCCTAACAACGCCCCTGTTCCTCTAGATCAGGGGTACTCAAGTAGAAATGATGAGGGGCCACAAAAAAAATTTTCAGTGACTCAAGGGGCCATTTATTGGGACCGTGTACGTCCGATAACGTATCATAACATAACGTATGTATAACATTTACAACATTTTATAACATAACATTTCCTTTTTATTAAAAAAAAAAAAATTTCCTAAAATAAAAATATAATTTTAATTTGGGCATATATTAAAAAAAATAACTAAATAAAACCAAACATAACCCTGTTCAAGATAAAAAAACAAAAAAAACAAAAAGCCTTCAGACAGCCCATTTTTGTGCTTTGTTTAACAAACTATTTCACATTTCTCACATGTCCCCTTTAATGGGAGAATTGGCCTCTGCTTTCTTTGGCCAATGCTTCAAACCTGGGCTGATATGGTGTGATTGCCAGGGAGACACACTGATGCACGTGTCTCGTTGGTTAGGCGACTCCGGTACTGATTTTTGATGAAGTTCATTTTTGAGAATGCAGATTCACATCTGTATGTGGATCCAAACATTGTAAGGATGTGCACTGCCATCCTAGCCTGGATGCCAGACGAACTTAGCCCCGCCCACAACATTTTGGTCGGGCAGTTCGGTCTGGAGTCGCTCCATTGGGAAAAAATTATGGGGCGTGTTTCAACTGACCAGGAAGTAAAATTCCTCTTCGCTCAATTGGATAGACCTACAACCAATCAGAGCAACGTAGTATGTGACGTATGCTAAGCAACGCATTGTGAGTTATTTACTAACCCGGGTTCACACCGGACGCTTCAGCGCAGCGCCAAGCCTTAAATAACAGCTGGCTCCCATCCACTCCCATGTTAAAACTTTGTGCCGGTCACCAGTGATGCCGGTAACGCGCTACTTAGTAACGCGTTACTCTAATCTGACCGCTTTTTTCAGTAACGAGTAATCTAACGCGTTACTATTTCCAAACCAGTAATCAGATTAAAGTTACTTGTCCAAGTCACCTTGCGTTACTATTTCGGTATTTGTGGTTAGCCCGCTGGGCACGTCCTGCGGCTGGGGGAGCAGTCGCCCCGTCGCCCTCCTCACCACGCAGCCGGAGGCTCGGTGTGCGGCACTCCTCGACGTTTTTTTAGGGGGGGAGGTGCTCGTCCGCGGTGTGGGGGCTTTCCTTCTAGTATGCCGCGGGGCGGTGTCCGTCGGCGCTGCGGAAGGCGGGGACCGGTTGGAGGGGACCGGGTACGACGGTCGGCGACAGCGACTCTGGACGTGTGTCGGGCTCTTCTCGCGGATCACCTCAGCTACAGCGCCCGTTGGGGGAACCCTCCGTTCGCGCGGGGGGGGGGGGGCCTCCGGCGGTGTCTAATAAAGTTAGTGTTGGCCAAACCGGTTGTCATTTTTATGTTGAGGCGGCGGGGGTGTTGTCGGCAGCTGCTGAATGTAACTAATAAAGTAACTTGTAATCTAACTTAGTTACTTTTAAAATCAAGTAACTTGTAATCTAATTTAGTTACTTTTAAAATCAAGTAACTTGTAAAGTAACTAAGTTACTTTTTCAAAGTAACTATGGCAACACTGCCGGTCACACCGGAGGCTGAAGCACCGCGAGGCAGCCTTGGCGCAGCGTGGTGCTTCAGCCTCCGGTGTGACCGGCACAAAGCCGTGCAGCGACCTACTGGATCAACGGGTGATATTATTAGCGCTGCCCGGCGGTTCAGCGTCGCTTCAGTGTCCGGTGTGAACAGCCAAGCGCCGGGGCGATAGGGATTAGCGCGGTGCTCTGGCGTCGCCTCCACGTTCTGTGTTCCTCTTTCAAAATGAATGCGCTGTCGATGTCTTCTAAAACAGACTCAATGGCAGCATCTACACATCTCAGCTCGCCAGCGGCAGGCATGTTTGGTGAAAACGAATTCAACCCGAGGGCACTTTGATGACTAGGTTGATTACGTTACCGTTGATCATCTGTCAATCAACGTATAAAGCCCGCCCTGACAATCTGATTGGCCCGGTCCAGCCATAATTTTTTCCCAATGGAGCGACCCCAGACCGAACTGCCCGACCAAATCTGTTGTGGGCGGGGCTAAGTTCGTCTGGCATCCAGGCTACTGCCATCCTATTCAGCAGGGGGAAATTGGCCGCAGTTACCATTTTTGTCCACAGGGTGATGACGTCACACTGAGTCTCCCTCAGTGTGATATTCTCCTGCAGGTCAATCAGCTCAGTTTGGAGTGCTGCAGCTTGGATCCAGGGGAATACCTGATTCGCCTCTGAAGTGAACTCACTCACATTTCTGACAAGGATTTGGTTTCCAAGAATGAAGTCATCAAATCATGTTCTGAAGTTCTCAATCAAGCATCTTTTTCTTTGGTCTGCTCCAAAAGTTTGGGGAAATGGAGCAATTCCTCCTGTACATAACAATAAAAAAATAGTCATTATTATTGGCATTTCAAATTATTGTTATTAGGACAATGATTCTGATCATGAGGATGGTGATGATGATGATTGTTGTTGTTGTTATTGTTATTATTAATATTAGTTGTAGTAGTATTAGTAGTAATAGTAATTAGTAGTAATAGTATTGTTATTATTTTAAAATGGCATGACAAAAATGGCATAATAAAATAAAGATGTGTTGCAGCCAATGTTAAACAGCCTACCTGTAAGTCACCCTTGTAGAGCTCTAGTTTCCTCTGGAATGCCCGCACTGCTGATATCAGCTGACATACAGTGTTGCCATTCAAATTCAATCAATCAATCAAATTTTATTTGTATAGCCCATATTCACAAATTACAATTCATCTCATAGGGCTTTAACAGGGTGTGGCATCCTCTGTCCTTAACCCTCAGCAAGAGTAAGGAAAAACTACTAAAAACCCTTTTAACAGGGTAAAAATATGTAGAAACCTCAGAGAGAGCCACATGTGAGGGATCCCTCTCCCAGGACGGACAGAAGTGCAATAGATGCCACGTGTAAGAGAACATCATCAATAATCAAAGTCTCTAGCAGCATTTGATGAGGGTAGACATCCCGAAGGACAACCCCAACATGACATGCCAAGCAGTCCCGCTGCAAGCACAGTCCATGCTCAGCAACCATCTAGACCACGATCCACCATCCAGACCAGACGCCACTCCAGTCCTCAGTCACCGTCCACCGCCGCCCACCAGGACCCATCACAAGCCACCACCGCGGTCCTGGTCCACCGCCCGTGCCCAATGCCAACGCGACACAGGGTCCGCCACCAGCACCACGATCAGCCCAGAATCCGCCACAATGGATCCACCACCGCGACCCCCGGTGTACGATCCACAAACCGCAATCCATGGTGCGGCCACAGAGGCCCTGGATCTGCGGGTGATAAAGCAAAGGGATTCCGGGGAAGGGGGATAGGGATGGAGAAGAGGAAGGAGAAGCTGGAAAGAGAAGCTCCGTGTGTCATGTGTCATAAAATAGAACAAGTAACGTTCTGGCGCACTAATTAGCTCTAACTATAAGCTTTATCAAAAAGGAAGGTTTTGAGTCTACTCTTAAATGAAAAGATGGTATCTGCCTCCCGAACTGAAAGTGGTAGATTATTCCACAGCCGAGGGGCTTGATGGCTAAAAGCTCTGGCTCCTACTCTTTTTTTAGAGAATTTAGGGACGACAAGTAGGCTTGAATTCTGGGAGCGGAGTGCTCTAGCGGGTTTATAAGGTACTAACAGCTCTTTAAGGTAAAAAGGCGCCATATTATTAAGGGCCTTGAAGGTGAGGAGGAGAATTTTAAATTCTATTCTAGATTTAACTGGAAGCCAGTGTAGCGACGCTAATACTGGAGAAATGTGCTCTCTTCTCTTTGTTCTCGTCAGGACACGTGCTGCGGCATTTTGGACAAGCTGTAGAGTCTTTAACGACTTACTGCGGGAGCCAGATAATAATGAATTACAATAGTCCACTCTCGATGTAACAAAGGCGTGGACTAGTTTTTCTGCATCTTTTTGGGAAAGGACATGTCTAATTTTGGAAATATTACGTAAGTGGAAAAAAGCGGTCCTAGAAATTTGTTTTAAGTGAGAATTAAAGGATAAATCAGGATCAAAGATCACTCCCAAGTTCCTGACGGTTTCATTGGAAGCAAGGGCAATGTCGTCTAGCGCAGCTATATCATTAGATAATGCATCTCTAAGGTGTTTGGGGCCAAGTATTATAACCTCTGTTTTGTCTGAGTTTAATAAGAGAAAATTGCGGGTCATCCAGGTTTTTATGTCCTTGAGACATGTTCGAAGTTTAGTTAATTGATTACTTTGTTCAGGTTTTATTGACAAATATAACTGGGTGTCATCCGCATAGCAGTGGAAATTTACCGAGTGTGTCCTGATAATGTTTCCTAGTGGAAGCATATATAATGAGAATAAAATTGGGCCGAGCACAGAGCCCTGTGGAACACCATGGTTAACTTTGGTGCGCACAGATGACTCATCATTAATTTGCACAAATTGGGAGCGATCAGAAAAATACGATTTAAACCAGTTAAGGGCGGTTCCATTAATGTTAATTAACTGTTTGAGTCTTTGTAATAAAATTTGATGGTCAATTGTGTCGAATGCTGCACTGAGATCTAACAGAACGAGGACAGACACAAGTCCCTGATCTGAGGCTATTAAAAGGTCATTAGTGACTTTTGCCAAGGCTGTCTCTGTACTGTGATTGGCTCTAAACCCCGATTGAAAGTCTTCATATATATTATTTTCCCGGAGAAACTCACACAGCTGATTGGCAACAACTTTTTCTAAGATTTTAGAGACGAAGGGGAGATTAGATATTGGTCTGTAATTGGCTAAAACCTCTGGGTCTAGGGTGGGTTTTTTGAGTAGGGGTTTGATGACAGCTATTTTAAAAGACTGTGGTACATAACCTGATGATAATGACAGATTGATGATGTTAAGTAACGAACTATCAATTAGGGGCAGAATTTCTTTAAGTAATTTGGTAGGAATGGGATCTAAGATACAGGTTGTTGGTTTAGAACCTGAGATTAATTTGGTAAACTGATCACGGGTGATCAGAGAGAAGCTGTCTAAGTAATGGGTAGGATTCTCAGCCGTTTCTGAGATCTCTGTTGTTGGGAGGGTATTAGTGCCAATTGAGGGCAGGAGATGGTTGATTTTATTTCTAATAGTTTGAATTTTATCATTAAAAAAGGTCATAAAGATATTGCTATTTAGGGATCGAGGAATACTGGGTTCGGTGGAGGTGTGACTCTCTGTCAGCCTGGCTACAGTGCTGAAGAGAAACCTGGGGTTGTTTTTATTCTCTTCTATTAGTTTTGAATAGTAGGCGGCTCTTGCTTTGTGGAGAGCCTTTTTATATTCTTTAACACTATTCTTCCAGTCTATTAGATTTTCAACATGGTTGCTGGAGCGCCACTTCCTTTCTAGTTTTCTTGATAATTGTTTTAACTCATTTGTCTGGGAATTATACCATGGAGCTAATTTACTATGTTTGACATTTTTCTTTTTTAGAGGCGCTATTGAGTCTAATGTTAATCGTAATGAGTCTGCAGAGCTATCGACGAGGTGGTCGATCTCAATGGAGCTCAGGGTTTTAAAGAATTTGTTGTTTATATCTACTGCTAATACGGGTTTAAATGTAATTGGGATTATTTCCTTAAATTTAGCTACAGCACTATCAGGTAGACATCTAGAAAATGAATTTTTTATTAGTGGCATATATTCAGTTATTGAAAAATCAAAGGTTATTAAATTATGGTCTGATAGAACTGGATTGCGCGGAAGTACTGTTAAATTTTCAATTCCGACACCGTACGATAATACAAGGTCAAGTGTGTGGTTACCACAATGAGTAGGTTTGTGCACACACTGACTGAAACCAATAGAGTCTAGTATTGAAATAAATGCTACGCTAAGGCAATCTTTATTATTATCAACATGAATATTAAAGTCACCAACAATAATAATTTTATCGGTCTTTAGGACTAAGTTTGATAAAAACTCAGGGAATTCCTTTAAAAATTCAGTATAAGCCCTGGGAGCACGGTAAACTACGGCAAATATGATTGGCTGTTGGTGGTTCCTGGATTGGCGTGGAAGACTAAGAACCAGACATTCAAATGATTTGTAGCTGAGTTTAGGTTTAGGATTAATTGATAGACTGGAGTTAAAAATAGCAGCAACTCCACCTCCTCGCCCAATTTCTCTAGGAACCTGTGAATTGATATGACTGGGGGGAGTAGATTCATTTAGACTGACATATTCATCAGGATGTAGCCACGTCTCAGTGAGGGACAGTAAATCTATGTTGTAATCGGAGACTATTTCATTAACTAAAAGAGCCTTTTTTTCCAGTGATCTAATGTTTAAAAGACCACATTTAAAAGTCTGGGTTTCCTGTATTGTTTCAGAGGTTGTTTTTATTTGTATTAAATTTTTGTGTGGAGTTCTCGCTCTGTTATTGTTTAATTTCAATAATTTAATCGGACGGTGAACAGACACAATCTCTATGGGGTTGTGTGACTGATCCAGAGGGAGCGCAGAGAAGTGTTTAGCACTGCAGCTCTGCTTCCTGGTCCCAACTATGGGTTGTCATGTAATAGACTGAGTAATATTCCTAGATAAGAGAGCTGCTCCATCCCAAGTGGGATGAACGCCGTCTCTCCTAACAAGACCAGGTTTTGTCGAAAAAGTTAGCCAATTATCTATAAAGCCCACGCCGTTTACAGGACACCACCTCGAAAGCCAGCGGTTAAAAGACAACATGCGGCTAAACATGTCATCACCTGTTGTATTAGGGAGCGGGCCAGAGAAAACTACTTTGTCCGACATCGTTTTAGCAAAAGCACACACGGACTCAACATTAACTTTAGTGATCTCCGACATGCGAAGCCGGGAGTCGTTGCTGCCGACGTGAATTACGATTTTATTGTATTTACCTTTTTTAGTTTTAGCCATTAACTTAAGTTTAGATTCGATGTCGCCGGCTCTGGCCCCTGGGATACAATTAACTATAGTCGCTGGTGTCGCTAACCTGACGTTTCTCAGAACCGAGTCGCCAATAATCAGAGTCTGTTTATCAGCGGGTGCCTCGCTGAGTGGAGCGAATCTATTTGAGACGTGAGCTGGTGGCTCTTTAATCGTGGGCTTTTTAAGTCTAGCACTATGCCCCCTCCGGGTTGTCACCCAGCTGCCCTGCGCTCCCGGCTGCACGGGACTAGTCTGGGGACTGCTAGTTAAGGCTAAGCCACGTGATAAGCTAGGTGGCTCCGCGGCTAGCGGGAGCCGGCTAACTACAGCTAACGGAGTTTCTAAGCTGCTGAGCCGAGCTTCTAAGTCGCTAAGCCGAGCCTCCATCGCTATCAACACACTACATTTATTACATGTACCACTACTGTTAAGGGAGGCAGAGGAGTAAGTAAACATAAGACACTCGGAGCAAGAGAGAGCAGTGGAGCAACAGGGAGAGAGAGAAGACATCGCTGCTATAGAGCTGCGAGGGTGAGCTCAAACAGAACACAGAATCACTAAGCACGATAGAGTAAGGGTTGGTATGTGCGAGTGTTTAACTACAGACCGGTGATTTTAGCTGTAGTGCTACAGAGAAACAGTTGTGTTTTAGCAGCGGAGCTAATTCGCAGAGCGACCACCACCAGTGGCAAGAAAACAGGAAATGACGCAGCACGCTTACCGTGCCATTCCCTTGGAGCTTCAGATTCAAGTCATTCATGTGAGATGTCATGTCAGTCAAAAATGCCACAGCCTCCATCTTTTCTGGATTGTGCAGGAAATCCAAGAACAGTTTTGCTTTTGCACTTTTTTGTTGTGACAGAAATAGTTGTAGTTCATTCCTAATGGCCCAAAACCGCTCCAGGACCTTGCCCTTGCTCAGCCATCTGACGTTGTTGTGCAAAAGCAAGTCATCAAATTCAGCACTGACCTCAGTCAGGAATGACCGCAGCAAGCGATGCTGTAGTGCAGATGATGCTCTCAAGAAATTGACCAGCTTCATCATTGTGTTCATGACTTCGGCGTAGATTTCTCCAAGACTTGCACAAAGGATGGACTGGTGAATTATACAGTGGTATGAAATGAGTTGAGGGTGAAGAAGCTTCAGGCGCTGAACTAGTCCCTTCTCTCTGCCCATCATAGATGGCGCCCCATCAGTAGCCACTGACACAATTTTCTTCACATCAATTCCTTTTTCATTCAGCACTGCCATTATTGCATTGTAAATGTCTTCACCCCTCGTCTGCCCAGAAAGGCTTGCCATGCCCAGCACATCTTCAATAAACTCTCTTTTTGACTCATCAAAGTATCTCAAATATCATCAACTGAGCTTTATCATTAGTGTCAGTGGATTCATCCACAGCAAGGGAAATGCACTCTGCATTTTTTATTCCATCACACAGCTGCTTTGCAACATCATCAGCCAGCATTTCAGTACGTCTGCATGCTGTGGAGTCAGACAGTGGGATTTGTTGAATTTTTGTTTTCATTTCATCTTTTTCTTTGCCTTCAAGCAACGTGTCCATCACGTCAATCATGCATTCTTTCACTACCTCTGAATCCGTGAATGGCTTCATGTGCTTAGCCAAAACCCACGCTACTCTAAAGGAGCACTGTGATGCCTTTTGCTGCTTTGTCACAGAAGTGTGGAGGATTCGGTTGGATGATTGATATGATGCTTTAAGAGCATTTCATTTTGTTGTTCTGATCTCGGAGTTTTGCGGAAATGTCTCTTCAAAATGCTTGTGTTTTGATTCGTAGTGTCGCTTCAAATTGCTAAGTTTAATTGCCGAGACAGACTCTTGACATATTAAGCACAGAGGGCGAGTGCTGGACGGTGGTAGAAAGAACGCAAACCTTTCTGTCCACTCTGGTTGGAACTGGCGGTTTTCGCTGTCCAGTTTTCTTTTTGGGGCAAATTTGGAGCATGCCATTACGGCTCCGGTCGGTATACGTGTGACTGACTGCTGCTGAGATGGACTGTCTGCCTCGAGTTTGGGAGGGCTGGAGCGGTCTGTGGGCTGGAGTGCTATCTGTTTATCGTTGCAACCCCCAGCCTCGTATTGAGATCGCGGCGCGCGGTTTCAAAATAAGAGCGCCCAGCACGATTTTTTTTTTTTTTTTTTTTTTAATAATTAATTTTTTAATAATTAAAAAAACATTTCAAAACAGCTCGAGGGCCATTAATAGACACCCCGCGGGCCTGCCGCTACTTGAGTATGACTGCTCTAGATCAACACAGAGTCACTGACCAACACATGTTGTTATTGTGTCTCTTTGCATCATCTTGTGTGTCCTGTTGTAAATGTCTGTGTCTGTAATGTTGTGTTCTCTCGGCCTGTGTTGATACTTCAGAATTATTACTCGTCATTAATCCGTCGTCCTTAAACTCTTCTACAATATTCTGTCACTTTTTATTGTTTGTGTTCAGAGCTTTTTATGAACAGTTAGAAAACTTTGTGTTCATCCTGCCTGGTTTATCTGCACTGAAGCTGTTGTTTATACCTGGTAGAGAAAGTAATTCTATGAAAGTTGAATCAGGATAGAGATCAGCCCCTTTGAATGTTTGGTCCTGTCTGATATGAAAAAACTAAATCCATTATCTAAATGATCTGGGACAGATGTTTTTACCAGTTGCCCACCACAGCTGCTGTTTGGCCGAGGACACAGAAGACGACATTTTGAACCTGTTTGGCCTTTTGTCTGTTTATTAAAGTTTATTAATATTAAATGTATCTTGTGTCGAACCAAAGTCATTCGCTGCACTTCCTTGTTCCACCAGGTACACCTGTTCTGAGTCTGAGGGCCGATGAGATCTGTTCTCATGACGGGTTCCACACAGACCAACCTGTGGAATCAAGAGTCAGGTTAATCATTTCCTGTTTTTTGCAAAATAGACAATTTCCTCAACCTCTGAGTCCCTAAACATAAATCTAAATAAAGACTTGGTTGTAAAAACCATCGTTCTCAGCTGATGGTACATTAATCAGGAGCCCTCTTGTAGTTCTTTTGCCCCTGACCCTCAGGGAACATGAGTCCACCCCTGCAGATGTGAGATAGATTTGTATTTATTCCTCTTTCCCATAGCAGAGCTCCTGCCACTTTGATTATGTGAGCGACAGATCCCTGACTGGGTCGGCTCCAACTGGATTAGCCGTTTCCTGCCCTGGCACAATGGCATCCACCAGGGAACCAGATCAAACCGCACATACGCACATGCATGTGAAGTCGGCGCATATCATCACATTTGCCTGTGTGCGTTTGTATGTCCGCATGCTGGTAGCAAAGAGACAGGCTAAAGGGCCGAAAGCCAACAAAGAACCTGAAGAGAGAAGCAGCAGGAAGCTGATTAGTCACTTTATCCCTCTTCGCTCTCAGTCCTCGCTCTGCGCTCCGGCAGCCGGTTGGATCACCGTCTGCAGTGGCACTGCTCAATACCTGCTAGCTGAGCGGTGCTGCGCTGGCTTCCTTGCATTCAGCCCACCTCAGAAATAAGACTGGCCGTATTCATCTCTAAGGCCGGCGCTAACCTCGGTCCCGTCACCTCGACGAGCTCCGAGTCCCGGCCCTCAACCCTGAGCTGAACCCGTCAGCCCGGCTTAACGCAGGCCCTGGGAAGAGCTGCTTCCCCAGGCTCTGTATGCACCCCCGACATTTAGCTGAATCCCTGTGAACGAGCCGCAGGCCTGAAGCCAGCAGCAGCATGAAGACATGATCCTAATATCAGCAGCGGCACAGGGATCTGGGTGTGGAGGAATTCTGACGGTGGAATGACTATAAGATGTTTGTGCATTTTTAACTGGATTTGCTCCGACAACATTTTCTTCACGGTTTCGGTGACTCTGCTGAGGAGCCTCTGTTTTAACAGAGTTTGACTTGATATGATTTCTCAAATTGTCGTCTGTTTCATTCCTTATAATGAAACATATATAAAGATCTACAAATATATTCTAAAATGAACTAGTATCCACCGAAAAAACAATCTTAATGCCACTAATTGTGTCAGAGCATGGAGATCCTCCGCCATGTTGGTTTTTCTTCTGAAGTCACGTTTGATCACACAAGTTTCTGTGAGATTCCAAGTCTCTGGACTCACGACTGTGAAAGTGTGTTGTCGTTCGTTCTGGCCAAATCGTCTAGTGTGTAAATTCTGATGATTGATGTCATCACTTTAAATGTCATTACGTCTGGGATCTCCAAGAGTTGAACATCCTCTTGTTGGCACCAGGCCTCAGGGGATTTGTGGACCAGAGGAAAAGATGCTTCAGTGATTCTTGGACCACATCGTTCATCTAGAAGACTTGATCGTCACCTTCTGGCCCAAGATGCCGGTTTGAGGGTTTGTCACCAGGCTCTCATCTTGACTGAGATTGTTTTTGTAAAACCAGGGTCGTGTGAACAATAATTACTTGTTTTATATCTTGGGAAAATATCTGTCAATATCACTTACTTGGCCCTGTAGGACCCTGCCTGTGTCCTTCTTTTCCCCCTCACCTACCTGAACATCAGCGATTTTGACTCCAAACCACCATATTGAGTTCAACTCCCAGGGTTTGTCGGCCATAATTTCGTGAATCATTATTGACCCCCCTTCTTCCTCTTACACACAGAAACAAACACACACACACACACACACACACATAGAGACACACACACACACACACACACATAGAGAGACACACACACAGAGACACACACACACACATAGATAAACCATAGGTATTACATGTGTGTGTTATAAATCGTGATAAGTGCTGTTGTTGTTATATGTGATATAGTGGCGTTTTGTTAGAATATTAATCATTGATTTACATTAATGTTGTTACCTTTTTAATAAATTCGAGTGTAATTAAAGTACCGGTATTTTGTGATTATTTGTACATATGTATGTGAATGCAGCTAGATTATGATAGCTTGTGCTCAAACTTAAACCCGTCTTTGATAAATTATAATTACAGATTGTATTATTCTTAATTGACAATGTTATTGTTTTTCATTAATTATTTAATCATTCTTAATTGATAACTGTATCATTTCTAATTAATAATTGTACGATTCTTAATTGATAGCTTTATAATTTTTTATTATTTTTCACAAAGAATTTTTTTATTTTATTAATCATATTTCATGATTATTCATAATTAGCAGACGTCATGTCTACAACTAATGCACAGCAATATATATAAACAGAATAACCAAAATATACAACAAAATCGCACAAACCTATCATTTACCGCCACCAGCTCTCAGCTCAGCTCAGAGAGAGAGAGAGAGAGAGAGAGAGAGAGAGAGAGAGAGAGAGAGAGAGAGGGAGAGAGAGAGAGAGAGAGAGAGACAGAGACAGACAGAGAGAGAGAGAGAGAGAGAGACAGAATCAGAGTGTTTTACTTGCTTTAAAAGGTCTGAACACACACACACAGCTTCCTGTCTTTGTGGAACATGCTCTTTTTCTCATTTTCAGAAACTGATGATGTCTGTTAAAATGTTTTTGATAAAGTTCTCTCAGACATTCGGTCGGATCTCTGCGTAGTTTTTTGCAACTCCAGAGAATCTGATGATGTGAATTTCAGGCTCGCGGGCTGCAAAGTCTTGCCACAGGTACTCAGGTGACAGAATCTTACTGGGCTTATTGATCCACATATACCTGAAACCACGGAACAGGAAAAACAGTCATTACAATATGAACCTAGTTCAATGCCTGCTCAAGTGACTCGGCTCACCTGTTAATATGACTCTCCTCCTGCCAGGCTGCCTCGATGCCTTTTGTACGATCATCCCAAAAGTTGATGATGCAGGTTTGGGAAAGCCGTTGTACTTCCTGCAGGTTGCCTCCGAATGCCCCCCCACAGTAGTAGAAGTCCCCTTCCTCAGGAGCCATGTAGGCTTTGGAGATAGGCCGCCGCTCATAGGGGAGTGCGCTGCGGTGGGTTTTGTAGTAACCTGCAGAAACAAATTGGAAAACATGGGAACATACCCAAATATTAAGGTGAGACTTCATCTGGAATGGTAGAGCTGAGTGGTCCTGTTGGATCACTCAGCTTCATCTAGCATGTAGCTTCATCTAAAACACATCCGACATCGTTATCACACAACTGAATAAAACTGGGATTTCACTACACAACAGTAGGTGTCCCTCTACAGTGGACCGGACCAGTCTGTATGATATACAACCACATTGTTGACACTAAGAGTAGAATTCTCTGCTGACCTGGATGGAGCACACCGACCAGATCTCCCAATGACTCCGTGCCCCAATGGCCGTGGAATTCAGAGTCCACATCCAGACAGAAAATGAAGTCAGCGTAGTCAAGAAGCTCATCATCTATTAGGGCCTGGATCAGAAACATCCTGCTGGCACTGATATCCTGCCAACGGTTAACGGTTGGCACTGTTTTCACCGTCAGCTGGAGGTGGAGCAAAACTTGTTTTTAGAAACCAGGTGGACAGATTCAAACTGACCTGGACTCACCTTGTTGGGAACACACTTCCTTTACCTGTCTGCCGCTGGCCATTTTGACTTGGGGCACCTCGTTTGGCTGGTCAGTATAGACAAACACATGCACATTGAAACCAGTGAAGAAGTGCTGCTCCATGGTCTCCAGAAACCTTTTCAGGAACCTAATGTACCTGTGGAGTAGGTGAGAGGAGTCATCTCCAGGTAAAGGTCAAACCAGAAACTCTGTGTTCATGGGGCGTAGACAAGTAAACACTGTGACATCTTACTTTCCCTGGGCAAACACAGTGGCTGCGATGGTGAGGCTCGTCCCCTGGTAGAGGCTGTCGAGGAGAACCGGGTTGAAGGTTCCCTCCCAAACCACTGGAACCGACCAGGACGTCATCGTCAGCACGTCAGTACGACCAGTGGCGTTTCCTGGCATAGGCAACATGGGCAGTTGCCTAGTGCGCAAAATGTCGAGAGGGCGCCACAAGAGGCTGATTTATACAGACGTGAAACATGCAATGTTGACCAATGAAGTAACGTAACACCATCGTCCTCTAACCCCGGAGACACACCGGAGGGCTGAAGCACCGCAAAGCGCCTCGAAAAGCTGTACTCCTCATTTCCGCACCCATGATATCAATCAGGCTGTTCGCTCCGGCAGCGAAATACTGGTAAGCGCCGGGAAGTGCTGTGTATCGCCGGGAAGCTACGCGGCTGGCTTGTGATCTAATTGGGCCGGAATACACACTGACAAATGGATTGTGTCTTAACAGAAACACACAAGCACACAATCTGTTGTGGGGGGGTGACGGCTATAGGCTTGTGCAGGTCAGTCACCCGTGAAGACTCGCATAATTTACCCCCCGATCCGGCGCGGAGTAATGCACATCATTAATGTTAATTTTTGTGGAAAATGTCAGTACAGCCTGATTTCAGAATCTCTGTATATTTTTTATTATAAATTTGTATTGTTGTTTATAGCCTACATGCAGTATTTCCTTTAAAACATTTTTTTTGTAAACTCGTTTTATTATCTTATTAATGTAACCTTCGGAGTGAAGGAAGGAATTTGTGTGTGTGTATGTGTGTGTGTGTATGTGTGTGTATACGTGTGTGTGTGTGGGGGGGGGGGATGCGCCAATCTAAAATCTTGCCTAGGGCTCCAACATTGCCTGGGCCGGCCCTGAGTACGATTATGATCAAAGACACAAACTGACGTATAAACTACCAGCTCCCTCTACAGGGTGTTGACCTCCTTAGGCCACACCCTCCCTCATTACACAAGAACACATCATCTGATATGCTTAAATCCAATAGGCATTCAAGTTATACAGCTTGGAGTCGGAAAATATGCATACAAATTATGATATGTTCAAAATACCCCCTTGCCTAATTATTGTGCATACAGTGTTCAGGCAACTGACATCACTAAAACAGAATGAAAGTCTGAAGGACACAAAACAGCCTGTCAGACTAAACTAAACAGAAAAAGAAAGAGTTACTGACCTTTTTGTAGGTGAAATCTGATTCTGTCTAAAGGGATCTATAACTCTAGAAAACAAATCACAAGATCAATCATATTTATTACCAATCAATTAATCAGTTAATATTAAAACAAGGAACATTCGTTTGTGTGTGTGTGTTACCTGCCGGACTGCCGGACTGAGCTGTACAACAGTCTGTAGATTCAAACAGAAACATAATCATTAAACAGTTCAGTCAGTGTCATCAATCGTATCAATAGCATCAGAATCAATACTCGCCCCAGCAGCAGAACACACAGCAGAATCACTGCCCCAGTTTTAATTTTCAACGAAATCATGTCTGAGTCAGACCAGGATAGTTCTGATCAACAAGGTCGGACTTCTTAGTCCAGATCAGGTCCACTAAATCCAGGTCCACTAGTGGGTATTTCCAAATATCTAGTAGATCTAAGTCCTCTGAAATGAATCAGTCCCTGTATTGTCCTCGTTCCATCTAGTTTCTAAACCCGGATGAATGAGCTTCATCGTGGTGCAGTCTAATTGGTCAATCTAGATCGGGCAGCTGTATACTCCTCCTGTCCGATTAGCTAGAACATCAGGGTCCGCCTTCTCCTTAGGAGCTCCAACCAATAGCCTGTCAGGATGAGACAGGTGAGAGAGTGTAGATGTTTTCAAGGAAACTCCAAACTTCCGACGACGCTCTGTCATAAAATCTGAGTTCAGTTCCTTTATTGTCTTTATGCTGCTGGAATTAACACACCCACATACTTCTTTCTGTCTCTGAGCAGCCTCTCTCTCCTCTGTCCTCATCCTTCTAGACCTCTCTGCTGCATTTGACACAGTGAACCATCAGATCCTTATTTCCTCCCTTCAGGACCTGGGTGTCTCAGGCTCTGCTCTCTCCCTGCTCTCTTAATACCTCAACGAACGCACTTATCGGTTAACTTGGAGAGGATTTGTGTCTGAAGCTTGTCCTCTCACTACTGGGGTCCCTCAAGGTTCTGTCCTGGGTCCCCTCCTCTTCTCTCTGTACACCAACTCTCTCGGCTCTGTCATTCACTCACATGGCTTTTCCTACCATAGCTATGCTGATGACACCCAACTAATCCTGTCTTTCCCCCGATCTGAAACAAATGTACTTATTTTTACATTAGTTTGGACTAGATATATGGCCTTCACACAATGACTTATAAAAAACGTTGCTATGTAGTGTTAATCTTTAAGTTAGTTAGAGTGTGTGTGTGTGCGTCACATCGCTGGTCAGTCTCACACCTGTCTTGATAAGAGGTCTGATAAGAGCAGCTGCCAGTCTGTGGCATACTACACACTGTACTTTAGCTTGTTCTCATTCCAACTTTTCTGTTAAAGCATATCTCCCTTAGCTTATTTACACATCACTCATACATGAATGCACTGTGCTTACAAACCTTAGAAATTAGCTGCCCCAGCTTCTGACGGAAAGATAGAGTGGCATTGTTTTGTTTGGGGAATCAAATGCCTACACAAACAGAACATAGAGCCGATAGAGTAGGAACACTTTGCTTCCACGTTTCCTAGCGCCCCCTCCCAGTTCTGACTTTGAAAGGCCTCACTTCCTAGATGGACTCCTAGAGTTGTCCTGAGATTGGGCAGCCCTGCCTGATACCTGAAAGCGGCCCCCCTGCTCGCCAAGTGGACAAGTCCATGTCCCCCCTCCTCCTTAAGCAGAAAGAGCACACCCTTTGCCTCTGTGGGACCCTGATGGCCGTTCTCACTGTTCTCCTCCTGTGAACCGGGTGTGTCGCTCTGTGGCTCAATCGGCAGGCGGGGACCCTGATGGAGAGGAAGGGAGAGAGAGAGAGAGAGAGAGAGAGAGAGAGAGAGGGAGGGAGGGAGGGAGATATTCTTGGAAAGTCTGACGAGAGGAATGACTCAGCAGAGTTTTTTAACATCTTGTGTTTCTGCAGTTTTTACGTTCGAATCTGTGATAAACTGAAGAAAAACTCTGAACTAAAATTGTTTACAAACTGCAGAGTTTAACTGAAAAGTATTTCCTCTGTGGTTATAAAGTTAATAAATCAAACGTGGGATTATTGTGCCGGAGGATTTGAATGTGTTTTTGTGGAGTTTCAGTTCAAGTCATCAGATGCTGTTGTTTTCTCAGGTTCATGTCTTTTTTTATCATGAGGAAGCATTATTTATATTTACACCACGACTGAGGAAAACTCACAAATATGAATTATAATGAAGATAAATAAAACGTTTGTGCTCATGTTCAGGTTCGAATTCATTCACATGTGAAGAAAAGATGAAAACACACAGTTACTGTCTGAGGGTTTGATCTTTGTTCAAGTTTGGATCCAATAAAACCAAGAATTAAAAGTTTGCTCCAGAGTGTCCCTTTAGTTCCCTCTAGTGGTGGACCTTCAACCTTCACTACAACTTTTTTTCAGGGATGGAATCAAAGCCTGAAGAGTAGTTTCAACTCAAGTTTCTTTAAAAAAATATTTAAGTCTCCAAACAAAGGTTATAGGTTTGAAAGAAGCTGAGTCAAAGATGTGACAGCGTCAGGAGGAAGAGGAGGAGGAGAGGAGGTCAGTGTTTGAAGCTGCTGAACAACATCTGCAGTCAGGTTTTTAGAGATGAGTTTTTTGTTTTCTTTGAGCAGAGACTTTTTAATGAGATTCCTATAGAAACAACTTTCTTCAGAAATAAAGAGTTATTCTAGAAGAAACACTGAAGTTTAAGAGTTCAGGTGCTGAATTAATCGACGTATTTTGGTTTTAACTCTTTTTCCGTCTTTAGGCCTGAACCCAGTTTCATGATGAACAGAGAATCAAACACACACAGACACGTGGGAGGAGTTACAACTTTTTTCTTTATGTATAACGGGGCATGCCAAATCACAGCATTCTGGTTTGCCGCGACAAATTACAGCAAGAGACATTGAAATAAAAACACTTGAACGTTTTTCCCAACACACACACACACACACACACACACACATCCTCACTGTCACAAACTCCCACTCACACATTTTTTTTTTCTTGTACAGACCAGAATATTTCAGAACTTCATATCAGCATTAAAAATCAAAGTACCTACAGAAAACAGAAAGGGCCCCAGACGCTCACGCTCACACTGCTTCAACGTTCAGGTGGAAGTTTGACTTTCACATTTAGTCTGTCAGACACGAAGCTGCTGTAATCAGAGGCTGTGAAGGTTTAAAGCCAAAATATACATTCAAGGTTTATTCATTAGAAAACACTGAAGCTAGTTTTAAAATTTGAACCCATTTTAAAAGCGGTTCATCAACGACAACGAGGAGAAAACAGAGTGAATTTTTTAATTTTTTTTGGCTTTTTAAGCAACACGAGGAGAATTTTCTTCTTCTGTGAGAACTCGACAAACGTTTGATGTTTTCTAAACAAACAATGAAATAAAAATTGAGTAAAAAGAACGTTTGCACAAAAACGGTGAGAAACAGGTATCTGAGATTCTCGCCTGTAGCACGTTGGATCAGTGAAAACCTGAATGTGCACAATGATTTCAGGGTTAGCTAGAGTGAAGCATCTCACAGGTTGTTTTTTTAAACTGTCAAAGTTTAATAATTGTAAGAATCAATGTATCGTGATTACAGCTCCCGTGGAAAACACAAGATAAAAGGAATAAAATCAAAGGAATAAATTTGGGCTCTGTGGTGAATATTCTTTTACTTTGAGAGAACGAGGAAATTGACAATGAATTAATGAAAATAAAAACGTAAGGGCTGAGCTGTCAGTGGATTAAGGCACAGTGATCAGGCATAAAGACACACGACCATACATCAGATTAAAAGGAAAGATCATAAGAACACAAAGGAACAAATCCGTCAGCGCTCCGAGCTGCAGTGTGAACGTGAGCCGACACGGCTGCTGTAACATTTCACCTTTTTATTTTTAACGTCAATATAAAACCATTTACATTTGGGGTAAATGTCTCGAGTACAAAAAAAAAGGCACTGCCATTAGTTATTCTAAATATGACTTTCCCAGCCTTGTGCATGCAGTTTTTAAAATATAAATTACACCTGTTCTCTCTCTCTCTCTCTCTCTCAATTCCCTCCATTTCTTTTTATCTGCGTTTTGTTTTTCCTCAGTTTTTTTTGTCTTTTTTGTGGGTTTTCTTTTATTATTAAACATACAATATTCTTTTGTCAAATATATACGTAAGCCTGCAGTCAATACAGGACATCGGCTCTTTGATAGAATAAAACTAAATGAAGTGAAGGAGCACAGTCGAGCGGCAACGGCTGCTTTACAAAACAAGAAGAAACTCTGCATTCCTCATCGACACAAACGGAATAAACTGCAGAATCTATGAAAACAACAAGATACAAAACAGCATATATGTCTCGACTTAAAGTACATATGTTTTTTTTTGGAATAACCAGGTGTTGTCTAACTGTTAATACTGCAGAGTGCACAGCGGCAGAAGCTCTCCTGGACGCCCCCCCGAGCTGATATGCGTTCAGAGAAAAGTCTACATAAAGCATTTGGTTGGAGACGGGTTCTGATCCAGAACCTCCAGCGTCCCGCTCCGGGTTCAGACGTCTCTTTGACCCGGAGCGGCTGCAGGAAACCACAGGCGCCGATTTGAACTCTGAATACAAAACGTGTCACTTTGCTCTATTTCTTCATCCAGAAAAATAATCACACAAACCTCTTGAACACTTGCTCCAGAAGAAAAACGTGGCACATGTGAGAAAACGGAATTCAAGCTCCCGAACTTTGCATCAATATGTTTGATATGAAAGTTAATAAAACATAACACAGGTTCAATAATCCCTTGGATTGTGTTTCCTATTGAACGGCTGCAGGTTTGTAAAAACATTTAAAGGCTGCGGGAGGTTTTCTTCCCATCAACAAATCCCATGAAAAGACAGAAATCACCAATGAATCAAGTGTGTGTGTGTCTGTGTATGTTGAACTGTCATGTACATTCACACACTAGATCATCTTCAGTGTTGGAAACAAACACATCTGTTGTGTTGTCAGATGTGAAGGTAGTCGCTTCCTGTTTATGGGATATTCCCTCCGCCGAGGATGTTGTTGACACCCGTTTGTGTACTTGTACGCAGGCTTACACAATAACCACTTTACAGATTTTCAACAAACGTGAGGACGTGATTGGGCCTGAGAAGAAGTCTGAGAAGATTAAGCTGCAGATCTACTTTCTTCAACATGGCAACGTCAGGCATCTTTTCAAAAGACATCACTGATAAATCAATTAACAGTTCTACAATCAGAAGAAGAATTTCAGAAGAATTAGAAGCTCTAGAAATGAGCTTCTAATGGGAACTTTTCAAATGTATCACAATATTAAAGAAAGTGAAACAAATTTAATTCCTGGATTCAACCTCTTAATCAAATCTGCTCTAGAAGTCTGTGAGTTCTCCCTTGGTCCTTATACCATGGAAACCAGCTCAGTAGTTTGTGTGTAATCCTGCAAACAGACACACAAAAAGAAAACACAACCTCCTATTTTCAAACGGTTTCTAAAATTGTATGAATCAGAATCGGTGAGAAACACACACAGGGAAAGTTTCGACTAAAATGTAAAACACTGAGAACACGTTGTTGAATTTGGCTTTTTCATGGGATTTGTTCACAATAAGAAAAAGAATAAAGCCGCTCGTGCTCAAAGTCACACATCTGGACATCGTCTCCCGCTGAAAGTCTGAGAGTGAAAAACACGTCCACAGCTGAGTTCAGACCCAACGTCTCACATCCTGGTCTACGAAGGCTCCGGAGTGGACCCGTCTACTTCCTGGCCCACTACAGACCAGAACAGAGTTTCTTTTGACGATCTGTGACGGAGCGACTCCAACACGGAAACTTCTCCAAACAAAAACCTCAACATGACACCGATAGATACAAACAAGGTTATAGAGCAACAACGGCAACAAAACAACAACAGAGAGAAGTCAACAATAACTATGTTAATATTTGAGATGTACGTATGGTCACCAGCCATAGTATGTTAATACATATGGTACTTTAAATAATAATACACCTAAATGAGTAAAAGTATCACCTCTGCAAAAAATTATGAAATAAAAAGAATAAATAATTGTATTTAAGTACTGATTCATGTGGCAGTGACACTGTGACGGTCTGAGCGGGATGAGATCTCTGTGCTGAAGAGCATCAGTTTCAGGATGAAAAGGTTCACGTCACATTCGTGCTTTGGTGGAATCTTCATGTTCGTTCCCTCACACACTAAACCTGTGTGTGTCTGTGTGTGTGCAGATATCTGACGTCACATTCAACCAGTTGATAGCTTCTGCACGTTTTATCTCCTATGATCCAGGTCGGACCCTGAACGCATCACTGCTGGTGATTTCAACTCGTAAATTGTGAAAAAGTTGATCCATCGTTTTGTCCAAATTATTATTTGGGTAATTTAACAACAGTTGCAGATTAAAAAACTGCACCTGAGCAGCAATGAAAAGGAATTAGAAGCCATTTGTATAATCAATGATTTTGCATATACATACATTGATTATATCTTTGCACTTCTTATATTTCATATATTCTTTTCCCCTGATGATTCTAAAGTCCTTCGGCTCAGATTGGATATTTTCTGCGATGGATTAACTGGAGTTTGAATCTTTCAACACCAAATAAAACCAATGGCTTTTGGTCAGACGAGTTAAAACACGCACAAACACGAACTTAGTCTTAGTCAGGAGCTTCTCGTCTCGGCCGCGGGATCGAACATCGACACCTTTTGTGATTCAACCGCTCGCCCTCTGTCTTCTCCGTCGACCATCAGAGTCGAGCTCGTCTCTTCGATCTGCTTCGTTTCATCCGACTCCGAAAGCACGAAACTGTAACTTGAGCCTTGAACCTCTGGGTTTTTAGTGTTATCACATTATCAAGTGCAGGATACAATGAAAGAACTATTGAATTGCAACAAACTACAGAAGAACCTAAACAACAATAATAAAAATAATCGATAACTCTCGATGCTGACCACTCAGGAGTCTCTGTGGCACAGGGAGGAGATTCCTAACCAGCTTATTTCAATATAAACCTATTCGTATAAAGTCTGTTTTCCATACACAATAAACTGAGGATAAATATTAAGACACAGAATAACCGCGAGATTCAGAATCTAAAAAAAGGAAAATATATCCCACGTGGGTTTGAACTGACAGACGATCTGTGAGCGGACGAGCCTGCGTGTCCATGGACCGGCCAGCAGGGGGAAGTCTGCACTAACGGGACAATCTCTGGGACGACCTCCCTTCATGGACTGACAGTGTGTCTCTTCTCCGGTGTTGCAATCGGCCTCGGCAACGCGCTCTGCGTGGAAACCAAACCAACCTCCTGTTTCTGTTTTTCCTGCTTCACACGTTTCACAATCTTCTGAGAAAGACTTTCAGCTGGAACATGCAGCTCAAGCACTTCACCCTGCGTTTAGAAGAATAACCGAACCCAGAATCTGGACACGCAGACGGATCCCACTGACGGCCGGCCGCCGCCTCAAAATCTCCCATTTACGTCTTCTCGAAAAAACGTTTTTCACGAGGCTTTGAATTCACAGAGTTCTTACAGCTCGTAGATACACGATACGCAGCTTCACCTCCAGCTCACAACACGGTTAGACATGACATCATCTTTCCTCCGTCACCCTCAGCCAATCAGAGGTCCTGCCTCTGACGTCTTCCTCCTCTGTAACATCCTCTTCCCTTTCCACCGGCACCTCAGCCCGATTCCTTCCTCTTCTACTTTCTTTGTCTTTCTCCTCCTCACCTCCTTCCTCTCATCCCCCTTGTCTCACATCTGCTCTTCCTCCTTACTTCTCACCCCCCCCCCCCCCCCCCCCCAGTCACTGTCTCTTTGTTCTTGGCTGATAAAATAAAGAAAAAGCATGTTGGTTGTAAACTAGCTACTTGTGGGACGTGAAGGTGGTGCACGGCTGAGGTTTTACAGAATATTACACAAGTCATATTGAAAGTCATACATGTTTCTGTACCCTTTGAAAGTAGCAACATTATGTAAACAATAAATACATACAACAAAATTAATGATTTTTTTGTTTGTTTGCCACCCAGCGCTGAGCAGGAGGCCTTTCTGTCCTCTCTGGAAATCCTAAACTTCCGTCTGCGTCCTTGTGTCTCCTCCGGTCTCCGGGTCTGAGGTACTGTTATGGATTTGAAAGATGCCACAAGCTGTGGTCAGTGTGCAGGGGCCAGAAGGTGTCGTGTGGGGAAGGGGGCTCAGTCTCACTGGGCCCTGATCCACAGGCCAGCATCTCCCTTCCTGCCAAGGCTGACAGGACTGCAGGCGAGGGGGGGGGGGGGGGGGGTCAGTGCCAATGTGATCGCCGTGTGATGATCGGCTCGCTTGTGTTTCCTGGATCCCGCCCGGTCCTTTGGTGGAGCTCTCCCATTGGCCACAGGGAGAGGGGACGGGAGGGCGGGTGACCTCGAGGTCACCTTTTCGTGAGAGAGCCTCGTGAACCTGCGGCGTCCTGCTGCTCTCACTCAGGTCCTCGGTTCAGATTGTTGATGTGCGGTCGGCACCGTCTGGGGAGAAGCAGAGAAAGAGACGTCACGACCTGGTTCACGAAACATCGATCTCACTGAGGACGAGCTGCAGAATCAGAAGGTCCTGATGGAGATGGAACAGATTCAATGGTTTGTGAGCTGCCATTTTGAGGCCTGCAATTTGACATTCAGTACAGCGCCATCCTGTTTTTTATAAACCTGAAGAAACCACATTTAGAAGAGCAGGGGGTGGAGCCTGACAGCTGTCAATCACATGGTATCTTCGCCCTCAATACATCCGGTGCTTTACGGTCTATTTGCCTCATTATTCACAAAATGAACACCATCAGTGTTGAAGAAGACTTGAAACCAGAGATTGAGACATGAACTCATCTGGAAAATGTTTAGTTGAGTCATTTTCTCAGAGACTTCTATAGAAACAGCCAGTAGAGTCGCCCCCTGCTGGTGATTAAAGAGAACACAGGTTTCAGGCACATAAGCATTGGCTTCACTTTCTTTACACTCAGTGTTTGCTGCTGAAACTCCCTCAGGCTTCAAACACAAGCTTTTTCAAAGTCATGCACCAACTTTTTAACTGTTCATCGTGATCCAAATCGATGCTTCAGATAACACGCGCCGGCTTTCAAAACTGCACGAAGAGCCTAATTAGCTGTCAAAGCAACATTGATCTTTTATTGCCTTTGGCACAGGTCTATTCCTCTAGTCTACACTTCTTTAAACATTATGTAAACAATGACTCTACAACCTTTGGAACATGTTTGCGTGTGTCTCCTCGGCACCGTACGATAAAAGGTTGGTCCGATTTGAAGCAGAGCAGTGACCTGACTGTGCAGTGAGCTGCTTGTAACGAATGAGAAGCAGTGAGGGGCCGGGGGCCGGGGGCCACACTGTCATGGTGAGAGAACAACACATCTGTCAAAATACTGATGGAGCCTCTCAGAGGAAAACAAGCGTCTGACAGCTGCTGCCTCTGGTGTGGCTGGGGGGGGGGAGATGTTATCAGGCTACACACCGGTGGACATTTTTATTCCACAACAAAAAAAATCATTGAGGAACTGAAAGGGCAGGTTTGTGTCCCGTCGAGCTGTTGGTGAACACAGGATTCTGAGTCCGGTGTGAAGAGACCAGTGAAGAGACCAGTTAAAGCTGAGACTGGTAGCAACCATCAACTGCGATCAAAGAAGAACGACACCTCTCCACTTCATCCCTTTCACCAAAAATGAATCCAAAATATTCCAACCCTGCCATCTTGTGCTCAACGGATGTAATATACAGGTTTATATGAGCATCAGTCCAGAGGCTGTTCATGCTATTACACCAGGACTACATTTTCACATCCTTTTTGAGATCTTGAGAAATCCTCTTCTTGAGATTTAGGGAATTTCCTGGAGCTGTTTTTTTTAGATTTAGTTACTAAATCATGTTTCTGAAGCTCACGTTGATGTTTCAAAGTCATATATACAGTTTTTAAACAAAAATAAAAATAGAAAATCAATGTATATATCAACTGATGTGAGACATGAGAAAAATAAGGCAAAGCTCTGATTATGAAGAGGAAGTTTTGAAGCTAACACACACACACACACACACACACACACACACACACACACACACACACACACACACACACACACACACACACACACACACACACACACACACACACACACACACACACACACACACACACACACACACACACACACACACAAAGCAGCACTTGTCCATCTTTCTGTGGCGACCACTGAGGCCTTCTGTCTGCACCTCAGCAGAGTTTTGGGAAAAGGGGAAATTGGCGCTGACTTAAACTCAACAAAAATATTTCACTGTACACGTGAAAATCCTGCAAAAACCAGCTCAACAAATGACTAAACTAAAGTCTGTCGACTATATTACGTCACTGACTGAACATTTTCATTTTCCAAGGTTTACAAATAATCTTCAACTCATTTTTCAAATATTATTTTCCACACAAAATGCCAGGACGACAGTTTTGCTTATCGAGTCTGATGAAGTCAACTTTCTCAAAAATAGATCTAATAACAATCAGATGTCCGAGATCAAATCCTCTCGCAATTCATGAAGATTTAGAATGTCAAAGCAAAACAAGAGAAAACAAAAGAATAAAAGAGATATTTTTATATTTTAGTTCAATGTCAGAAATGTGCATCTGGAGCACCAGGAATATGATGAGGCATCATAATCAAGGTTTTCTCTACTGTGCAATGTAGAGACAACAAACAGCCGATCGGATAGTCGCTTGTTTTCATATAAGTCTGTTTTGAAGATGATGTCATGTAAAGTAGTAAGTAAGTAAAATTTATTTATAGAGCACATTTAAATACAGCATAACTGACCAAAGTGCTGTACAATGACAATAAAAGGCAAATAATACAATATAACAATACAAATTGACCATAAGTACTAAAAACCAATACAAAGTGCAATAACATTCAATAACATTCAATAACAGGAGGCGAACAGTTAGGGGGAAAGGAAGGCCAGGGAGTAAAAGTGGGTTTTTAGCCTAGATTTGAAGGCAGAAATGGAGGGGGCGGATCTAATGTTCTGAGGGAGCTGGTCCCACAGACGTGGAGCGGCGACAGCAAAGGCCCTGTCACCTTTCTGCTTGAGCCGTGAGCGTGGCACGTGCAGAAAACCTTTGCTAGAGGATCTGAGGGACCTTTGGACTGACTGGGGCTGTACAAGGTCAGTGATGTCCCTCATGTCTGAAGATATACATCATAACTGCAGATGAAAGGCTTCTAAACCCAACTTTCCTCTTCTGATTTTATCTTACCCCTGAGCTGAACTCACCGCGGCCGCTGCCAGAATCATTGTCGGATCTGAAACTTGGCGAGTCTTGGACCCGCTCGGCCAGACGCAAATCAAACGCATCTGAGAACCGTCGCTGGGCTCCAACGTGTCTGGAGTTATCGATGGGCCTGAATCCCCAGACTTAAATCTGCTCGCTCGACAGGATAATTGAGTCGGGCTTCGAATGGGCCGGGCGGTCGTGAGATCAGTGTTAAGATCAGGTGAAGCGTCGCAGCCTGAACGTGACTCACTCACTGAGGCACCGCTCCGACTTTTGGACCCTTTTGGAGTTTGGGCTTTAAAGCATAACCCAGAAGTCCTGGTGAGTCAGACCCAACGGCAGCTTCAGCTTCACACCACAGATACAAGGACCCGGACAACACACATAAAGACATCGTCAGCATCTTCACTTGTTTTCTCTCTGTACTGTAACAACAACTTGGGTGAAGTTGTTCTAAAACCTGAAATACAACAATAAACTTCATTAGAACTAGACCCTGATAGATTTATCACTGGTGTCGATGGTGGATATCTTGACCAAGACTCCTCTAGTCTGACCAGTTCCACTCATCACACCAACAGGTCTCCACACAGAACACAAATATCCATTAACACCCATCTGCTTATGAATGCAGATAAATTAAAAAGCTGAATGCCGATGCATTTTTAAACCAAACTGGTGAAACTATAAAACAGAAACCAGAAGGCTTCTGGGCCCAAAATCCTGTCCCTTTGTCCACAGAGGCTGCTTTAATAGGAACATGGAGATCTGTCCATCCTGAAAATGGATTCATACTTTTAAAAAACAAAATCAGAAGGAAAAAGGTTATAAAAACTTAATAAATGGTCGTCAGGCGTCTCTCAAAGAGTCAATCAGAGACATGTTGCTCCCTAATGTCGGTATCAGCATTGGGCTACAAAAAGTAAATAAATCCATATCGGTCGGAACAGTGTCTCCTGACGTCTGTGCCACAGTCCCCTTGAGGACAAATGGCTTAAATGTTATTTATAATGCTTCACTATATCAACTACCATTTTCTTATTACATTCTCAAACGCACCAAAATGGAAGAATAAACATCACTCATCACATTTCAAAGTGCTGTTGAATGTGCAGTTACAGAACCTCCACGTGATGACAGCTCACCGTTGTCATTTTTCCAGCACACACAAGGTTTTGGCGCCGGACAGACACACACCGAGTGTTTGTTACGCTCTGAGCTGTTTGACCCGATGAAGATCCAGCTGGGATCCGAACAGTTTCGTATCTTTTGAATAAACTTTGGGGCCTGGAATCAGTTTCCAGGCTTTAGTTTCTGCACTGACGCTGCTTTCAAATGTCAAGAAATGTGATTCATTGTTCACTTTGTGCGTCGGACAACAGGCCCATCTTTTACCAGCCGAATCCCACTGATCAGCGGTGACACAGACAAGCAGGGATTCACTTTTGTTTTCATCACTGTTGTTTTTTCATCCCTGTCGACACAGTGAAGGAATGAAAAACACAAAATGGTATTAAACTCAACCGATGGCTTCGCAGCCAGGAAGTAAAGGAGACAAAGCTGCTCTCTGCAGTGTTGTGTCTTCTCCAGGAGCCATTTAAATATCCTGACTAAAATAAAGCTTGTTGACGTCTCCTTGTCGGTTTGGAGGCGTCACATGTTATTCTGAACAGCTGTTATATGTTATATATTGTGGTTTAATTATGGTTAAAAAATTAAGAAACGGTGTTACCTCCCAAGGCGTGCTCTGTCATACTCAGACACAGAGACTCAAGGCGATTGTTGATGTCCGGTTCTGTCACAGGCAGCTGAAGATCTGCAGGAGAAAAAAACAAACATCAGGATCAGTCATTAAAAATATAAACTAATGCTGTGAACACGGATGATTCAGGTTCAGACTGCTTTTCTAATCAAAGTATTAATTAAAGTTAAAGTTAAAGCCATGATGATGTGTTTCTCCTTTTTTAATAAATCATCATCAATGAGCCGGAAAAGAACAAAAAAAAATAATAACAAAACAACCGGCACGACGTCGTCCACTCGACCAGAGCACGGCCTCGATAATCAGATTATATAACAGTGTTGACTCCAGCACTGGGACACTGTGCCGCTGCCACACAGACATGCCGTCTTCACTCCTTTGTGTCTGTAAAGGGTTGAGACTGGATCTTCGCTCTGAGCTGCATGAAATATAACGATTAAAACGACGTCACCAGACTCGGATCAAACTTTTTAACATCAATAAAAACAACACAACCGAAGTATAATGGCTCAGAATACACAGAACAGTGATAAGTGACTAATGAGAGTTTAATCCCATCACATACAAAGTGAAACCAGTCTAATGAAGCACTCCTCCCCAACACAAACTACCCATATGGAGCCTTCTTATATTTGCCGTTAATTCCTAATAAAACAGAGGATGCACATGTATCTACGGAACTGATTTAAGTAAAAATTATTAAACTTGTTAAATGAAACAAGCAGGCTAAAGGCTTCTCCTAGGATTTTTCTAGTGTCTCTCATGAGGTTCTCCTCACGCCTCTCGTCACGTCCCTCCTCCCTGCAGCAGCTCCTTCTGCTGCCTGTTAAACCTGACGACCCCCCTGGTGCAGGTGGAGGTTCTTCTCTCTGAGCCACCTCCACCTCCACCTCCAGGCCCACAACAACATGCATTCAACTCCGTGCTAGTTGGCTATCTTGGCTTCAGCTGTGAGCAGGGTGGGGGGGCTGTTTGGCAGGTGGGTAGGAGCTGGAGGGGTGTATGTGTGTGTGTGTGTGTCTGTGTGTGTGTGTGTGTGTTATATTTGGTGAAGCCTAGCAACCCCTTGGAGCCATGTAGTCCTGAGCTGAGTCTTCAATACACACTGGGCAGTGACAATCCCTTGTGGCCGGAGAAAAAAACTGAGTTAGGCTCAGAGGTCCACACCAAGCTATTTATAGACCTAACCCCCCACCCACCCCCCCCCCGACGCACACGGAGGGAAAAGATGGACACACTTGTTCCTTCATCCCCTCATCTTTCACTTAATTAGCCATTATCCATCAGCTGGCAGAGAGAGATAGAGAGAGAGAGAGCAATAGAGAGTGAGAGAGAGAGAGAGAGAGAGAGAGAGGCAGAGCGCACATACTGTGTATACAGTGACAGAAGGGGGGGGGGGGGGGGGGGGCATGGGGCGTCTAGCTTTTCAAATCAGTTACGCTGGCCGAGAACCAGCTCCTTGATGCGGTGACAGCTATGTGTGCATGACTCTGCAGAGTTGTCAAGATGGAGAGAAGTGAGAGAAAGAGGGAGGTATGTAGAGTAGAGAGAGAGAGAGGGGGGGAGAGAGTTGAGAAAGGGAGAGAGTGTGAAGGAGAGGAAGAAGGAAAGGAAAGTGGGCCGGGGAACCCCGTCCTCGCTGCACAAAGAGCCTCATTGTCCAGCGTCCTCGGACTCTTTCCTCCGTCCGTCTCTTCCTCTCTCACACCCTCGCTCCACGTAACCTCGATACTCTCTGCCGCTTTTAAATGAGTTTTTCCTCTTCCTCGTTCTAAAGAGAGACACTTCTGGTGTGTATGTGTGTGTGTGTGTTTGTGTGTGTTTGTGTGTGTGTGCAGAGGGAGTCCTCCTTGTCCTACTCCTGTGTCCACTGTTTGTGGGACAAACTCCACTCTGCAGAGGTGACTACAGGTCACTCCACCTTTCACTGATGTTTACATGAGCCTGTGTGGACAGTGTGAGTGAGGCTGTCAGGGCAACACCAGACTGGGGGGGGGGGGGGGAAGAAAGAAGATCCCCAATAACCACGAGCACTTAAAATACATGTACACTGTCAAAGCGTACGAGCCACAGACTGAGTGTGAAACAAACAATCCACTTTTCTCCTGCTGGGTTTTCATCTCGATAACAAGTTTCTAACAAATATCCACGGGAGGTGTTTGGCTAAAATTAAAAACTGCCTTGTATGCACATAGGACACTGTTGTGAGTTCCTCTTGCAGATGTAATTACAAAGGGAAACCGTATTCTGTTCATATTCTGGAACATCATTTTAATCAGTGTTATAACTTGAAATGTCGGAAAACAAGACGCTCAGACTGTCCATCGCTGCAGCTCCTCTTTTCAGCCTCTGTCACAAACACTTGGTATTTAGTAAACGTGGAGACGAGCTCCCTTTACCACAGACTTCGGACATTTTGACTTCGCTAAACTTTTACAATCACAAAAACACTACGTAACACTCTATAACTCCTTTAAGGGTTATAAACAAACCACCATATAGAGATTCTATAAATACGAGTTCAGTCTGTGATGTCACTGTGAATGTGTATTTCCGGCGTTTCTCACCAGCTTGTTGGAACATGACCATGGTTTGTGGCGTGGTGTGAACCGGCAGGGAGCGGGTCCTCTGCACAGAGCTGTGGGTCCGGCTCGGCATGCTGTTACTTCCTCCGGGGTTGGCAAACCACAGACCCTGAGGAGGAGAATTTAAAACAAAACATGAAATCAGCTTCTTGAACACGTCGACACGTCTGCTCATCACATGCCCGACAATATGCTCAATAATTTCATGAGACAGATTATATATATATATTTTAAATTATTATTATAGAGACAGACCTTTGAAGGACCTTAGTGAAGAATACATTCTGTCATGTAAAAATGGAAAAACCAAGTTCCTCTCATAAAACACGAACACAGATAATATATGGACAAAATGGCTGCTCCGAAAAAGTGAAGCCAGCCCCTCTTGATCGCCCCCTGCAGTGTGGATCATAAACTCTGCCTTCATGTTAGAGAACGGGACATGGACCAAAATGAAAGGTCGCAACTCTGTGCACCACAATTCCTTTTCTCAACGCTATGTTCATTTCACGTAGTTCTCATCCCACTGATGTATGTTCAATCGCCCGTGTTTCCGTAAAGTTCGGTTTGAAGTCTGTATTTAATGCTACAAAAATGGGATGAAACATCTGAGGCTGATACCGTTAGTCCCCGACCACGACCACCACCACAACTGCACAGTCTGCGTCTGCAAATGACGTCACCACCACTAGAGGGCAGCGCCTGTGGCTTCTGTGATCTACAAACTTGCTGATCACTCACTGTTCAAACTTTCCCTGATCTAAATGTCGGTGTTTGATCGAGGCCAGGCCCCCCCCCCCACGCTCCTGTCTGGATGTCTGGTCCACACCTAATGACGGTCTCAGACGCTCACAACATGAATTCCTCACTGTAACCTGCCTATTATACCCCCAACGCCACTAACACATCCCCCTCCCCTGTTCTCTCTCCTTGCGTGCAGCCCCCCCCCTCGCGGGCTCTCCAGTGCCGTTGGCCAGGGAAAAACAGGAAATGCCTGTGCACTGTTCTCACTGCCTCTGACTGGCTGTCTCTCTCTCTCTCTCTCATACATTCACATATGAACTCTCTCTCTCTCTCTCTCTCTCATGGCCCCTCCTCATCCAACACCACCTCTCCCAAACTATGACTCACATATTTCCCTCCCTTACTACACATCCACACTCCAGTCCCACACAAGAAGGTCCAGCCTGATGAGCAGGAACTGAGGTATTTCCTCCCATTGTAAATGATGAGAAAGATAGAAAGATAGAGAGAGAGGGAGAGAGAGAGAGGGAGAGAGAGATAGGGAGAGAGAGAGGTTGACTATGAACTGGGTCAGCACAGACCAAAGAGTTCCAGGATAGGCCTGAAACGGCTCCACAGCTCCTCCTGTTTCAGTGTGCGGCACTGACGCAGGGCCTCTGGTATGTGGGGTGACCTGCCTACGAGTTCCATCCACCTCGCTTCATTCGCCAAACACCACCGCTGCTGCTGCTCCTCTTCCTCACCCCACATTTTTTTGCAATGAAACAAAAAGCCTATTTCAGGAAGTATACGTGCTGAAGAAGGAATTCTGCTGCCAAGGTTATTGTCAACATCCTGGAATGTTTTATTTACACACATTTCCAAAATGTTCCTCTGTAGAGTCACGAACGTCAGCGTTTCAGTCCCGACACACAAATGATAACACCATGAATTCAGCTCTGGGTTTCCTGTCCTGGAGGACAAGTCTTCTGAACCATACAATACAGATTTGAAGGGTTTAGTCCTTAATAGTCAATTGATTGATTGATTTTTCTTGAGCAGTTTATATTAGGTTATAAAATAAACTGTGATACAACTCATGAGAAACAAAAGGCTGCCTATATTTGTGGTACATCTACTAAAATATGTAAAGTAAAAAAGGGTCAGACGCTTCTGACACACGCGACAAAAATGAAACAATAAAAAACATAAGAAAGCAAATATCTCCTGGTGTGACCGTGGTGTCACACACGTAGAAAACACAGACCAAAGGTGTCAGGTCTGTGGTGATCAGAGCCGACACCGGTGTCTGTGGAATGTAAAGAAAATCAATTGCTCTCCCCAGCAGTGTTAATATGTCACTTCCTGTCTCCGCCTGCTGCAGCCAGCTGCTCCACCTCTGAATAATGAGAAGGATTTGTTTGCTTCTGTGCAGAGAAACCTCCACTGCGTTGTGCATGTGTGAAAGGAAAACTCCCGTTAAACTCTGTAGGAAACTCTCATTTCTGAAAACAGCTTTATGAACTTCCTTAGTTCCCTAAATTACAACGTGGAACCAAAAGTAACCAGAACAAACGTCAACAACGCAGCTTGGTTCAGACTTTCCTGTTGTCCCTGTTTGTTTGCTCTCATCCCGCTGCTCGGACTCACCTGTCTCCCCTGCTTGGGGCCGGTCGGCGTGCTGCTGGCGCTGCGAGGTGTGGGTCCCAGCAGCCCCCCGCTTCCCAGCAGGCCCAGCCTGGCACCCGGCAAACTCCTGGAGGGCATCTGGAACTGGCGAAGGCTCCTCCTGACCGACACGCTGCCCCCAACACAGCCAGCGGTGGGGAGGGAGTTCGACTGACCGAACCGGCTGCAGCCGACAAAAAGGGTCGATGAAGGTTGATTACTGTGATTGTCCAGGGATTCGAACCAACAATACGTTCTCATGCGCACGGAAATGACAGCGGTACATTATATTACAGTGTTTTTAGATCGTTTTTTGCTGTTATGAGAGCAGCTTTTTTATTCTGATCATTTAATCAAGGCTAAAAAAAGAACAAACCACAGGAAACAGTTTTTCTGAAAACTATTGAATAAATCCTGCAAAACCACGTTACTCATGATAATAATATGTTCTGTGTATGTAACATATGCACTAACCATTCCCTTTGCAGTTGTTTGTATTTGTACAGAGGAACGTTCACAGTAACGTTTTTTAAATGCTGGTCCAAACTAAAGGCTCTTTAAATACTATTAAAAAAGCAATTCCTTGAGTTAAACACAATCTCAGTCATGATCTATTTTCTGCTCCGTGAGTAAGAAGTTCTACATTGATCCTCCTTAGCATCTTAAAACCTGGTTTTAGTGTTTGACTTCAATTTCTTTTCAATCACAGACAACAGAACAGGTCAATTCAAGTATACAAGTGTTGTCTGTGTGGGTCTGTACCTTCTCTGCGGTCGGTACCCTGCTATGTCGAGGAGGGTCTTCCTGGGAATGGACCGGAACAGCCTCTGGACCTGTTGCTTCCATGACAGCAGCCTCTTCTTCTGCGTCTCGGTGAAGGACTGATGGTGAGGGGACGGAGGGAACAGGGAGGGGACGGAGGTAACAGAGAGGGGACGGAGGGAACAGAGAGGGAACGGAGGGAACAGAGAGGGGACGGAGGGAACAGAGAGGGAACGGAGGGAACAAAGAGGGGAAGGAGGGAACAGAGAGAGGACGGAGGGAACAGAGAGGGGACGGAGGGAACAGAGAGGGGACGGAGGGAACAGGGAGGGGACGGAGGGAACAGGGAGGGGACAGGGAGGGGACGGAGGGAACAGAGAGGGGAAGGAGGGAACAGAGAGGGGATGGAGGGAACAGAGAGGGGACGGAGGGAACAGAGAGGGGACGGAGGGAACAGAGAGGGGACGGAGGGAACAGGGAGGGGACAGGGAGGGGACAGGGAGGGGACGGAGGGAACAGAGAGGGGACGGAGGGAACAGGGAGGGGATGGCGGGAACAGAGAGGGAACGGAGGGAACAGAGAGGGGACGGAGGGAACAGAGAGGGGAAGGAGGGAACAGAGAGAGGACGGAGGGAACAGAGAGGGGACGGAGGGAACAGAGAGGGGACGGAGGGAACAGAGAGGGGACGGAGGGAACAGGGAGGGGAAGGAGGGAACAGAGAGGGGATGGAGGGAACAGAGAGGGGACGGAGGGAACAGAGAGGGGACGGAGGGAACAGAGAGGGGACGGAGGGAACAGGGAGGGGACGGAGGGAACAGGGAGGGGACGGAGGGAACAGAGAGAGGACGGAGGGAACAGGGAGAGGACGGAGGGAACAGAGAGGGGACGGAGGGAACAGGGAGGGGACGGAGGGGACAGAGAGGGGACGGAGGGAACAGAGAGGGGACGGAGGGAACAGAGAGGGGAAGGAGGGAACAGGGAGGGGACGGAGGGAACAGAGAGGGGACGGAGGGAACAGAGAGAGGACGGAGGGAACAGAGAGGGGACGGAGGGAACAGGGAGGGAACAGAGAGGGGACGGAGGGAACAGGGAGGGGACGGAGGGGACAGAGAGGGGACGGAGGGAACAGAGAGGGGACGGAGGGAACAGAGAGGGGAAGGAGGGAACAGGGAGGGGACAGGGAGGGGACGGAGGGAACAGAGAGGGGACGGAGGGAACAGAGAGGGGATGGAGGGAACAGAGAGGGGAAGGAGGGAACAGGGAGGGGACAGGGAGGGGACGGAGGGAACAGAGAGGGGACGGAGGGAACAGGGAGGGGATGGAGGGAACAGAGTTAGAATGAGTCTTAGGGTTTTCAGAACGAATGTCACAGTCAACTAAAACTCTGATTCATACAGGAAACTAATCTAAAGCATGTTTACTGCTCATTAATAAAACAGAGTAATGATACTGATATTTATCTCACACACAGATATTCACATGTGTATTCTTATGTATTTAAGATTGAACATGAAAGTGAAACATTAAAAGATGATTTTAATCTGCAGCATATTGACAGCCATGTTGTTTTTAAAACATGCTTTATTCATGTGTGTACCTCGTGGAGAAGGCACTTGTCAATGAGCTGCAGGTAGGAGCTGATGTTGTCCTCGTCCGACCTCGACACCAGTAGCTGGGTACAAACTGGAAACAGAAGAAGTGATATCAATAAAAGAAACGTTTCTCAGTCTATGAAAACAATCAGATGCCGAGCGTCAATGGGTGCGGCTCACCTTTGCCCATGACGCGTGTGAACTGGCCGGGTAAATCCCCCTCTGCAATGACGCTTGCCCCCGACTCAGCCTCGCCGCTGCCGCCCCCTGTGAGGTGGGAGCCGGGCGCGGCGCTCTTGCCCTCGGGACTCAGGAGGAGGCGCTGCAGGGACGCCTCCTCGGCGCCTGGGAAAGCCTTGATGGGCGTCATGATCATCTGGTGCAGCTCCTGCAGCGGGGCGCGCAGGTTGCTGCCCTCCAACACGTCCTGGGGCAAAGGGTATGAAAGAGAGACAAAAGAAGTAGATGAGGACATTTTAACAACTACTGAACTTTGGGATTATTTGTATTAACAACCATTGTCCCTTTATATGAATCTATGGAAACTGTTAATTGTGACCTACTTAAGGGCGACAGACGAACAGATCTCTGTCCACGTGATGGAGGCGAGAATAAAGTAAAACCAGAAATACATACGTGTAGTTTACCACTTGCATTAAACCGTATCCCCGTGTCTCCCGCCCGACACAGACCAGCGCTATACACGAGTCGCTGTAAACCCAAAATACCAAGCCACAGGTGTCGTGTTTCCCCGAGCCCTACAAATGCCGCCATAACACATTTTAAAATGAAGCGTCGGTGAAAAGGTTAAGCCTGAATTTAGCCGGCCCACGAAGTCCCTCCTGTGGTTCGCCCTTGAGCGCCATTGTCTTGCCTCGGCGGCTGAATGGAGGGGGTCGTGGGCGGATGGGTTTAAATTCAGAGCCTAAAGATCTCCTTCCTGGATTAGGTGTTCTCTCAGCCGCCATCTCAAGTACATAACACCGACTGAGAGCGGCCGCCCTCCTCCCCTCGCCCACTGGAAGAGAGAGGCGGTGTCCCGTGGTGTCCGCCCAGGTTAGAAAAAGGCCCAATCACCAATAACAATAACAACAAGACGACTTCCAAACTCGTCTAATTGAAAAGTGGAAGTAGACGCGTGGTGATGTCACTGACCTTCTCCAGGCTGCGCAGTAGGTTCTGTCGATCTTTAAGCTTCTGGATGCTGATGACAATCTTGTGTCTGGCTCCTTTAGTGACTTTCTGTTGGAGGAAAGAGGTTTGAGTCAAACATCCCTTCAGTTAAATACTGAATCTGATACCAATAGTTTAAACAGTTTTAAAACTAACCCTGGCTTTAGAGTGTGGTTTACAGATTTGTAAAGTTTACTCCATTTTCTCGTCTTTTAATATCATAACTATTATTTGTTTTTATCCCCTTTTTTTTAACTCTTTTCTTTTATTCCATTTTACCTTTTTGTTAATTGTTATTCTAGCTTTTAGAATCTATTTCCAGGTATTTTATTGTCAGCCTGTTTTGTTTTGTCTCATTTTTCGTCTCATCAGTGTGAATCACTTTGAACAACAGGGTCTGAAAGCTTCTGTACAAAGATTTGATAGATTTAATGAAGAGAAGCAGATGTTTTTGATGTCAGTGAAGTGAGGAGAGAAACAACTTGTGTGTGGTTGTGAGGACAGAACGAGGGGAAACCGATCCCGGCTAATACAGTTTAGTTTATTCTAGTACGACTTCTCACATGTCCCATGAAGAGCTGATAGTGACAATCCAGATACTTGCAGATGCAACCAGCAGCAGAACACTGAATTATTTGTCACACAGGAAAGGTCTTTGTCGTTTTGCTGGAGGTCAGCGTGTCTTAGTGTGATTGTGTCACGTTTGAGTCTGACACAGAAAAATTAAGCAGCACCTGCAGGAAGTACACAACTTCCCGCTGAGTTGTGTTAAATTTAGCTGTATCCTCTGTTTCAGAATAGACTCACAAGCATCTTTACATAACATGTCATTATTAACTTTTTAACGTGAACAGACTAAACCTAGTCACATAATTACTTTGATTAGTTTGATAACACATGGGGTCAGTTGATTTTAGTCAACACAATTAATAGAGAATTATTTCAACTCCAGAATAACACGTTGCCGGCAGATGAAATATTAAATTATAAATGCTAAATACTGAGTTGGTGCATTAGTCTAAGGTTTATTTGCTTTTGATAATGGTGCCTGAATTGTTTGAGTCACTTCACAGTGAACAGGATAGAAAGTGTAATGTAACAACTAGCTCATGTTGTAATAACACAAAGTTTGTCTGTTAGCTTGTGCGTTTGTGTTTACGAACCTGCGCCTCCAGCTGCTCTTCAGTCAGCGACATCATCTCATCGTAAGTCATCGTGGAAAAGAGCGCGGCGTATTTGTGGAGACGGAGACTCTTCAGCCACGAGGGAACATCTGTGCAGACAACAAAAGGATGCACACACACACACACACACACAAACACACAAGTACGTTAGATTGTTAACATTTTTCACAATTGAATTTAATGTCAAAACAACATTGAAAAATGCTTGGGTTGTTGGGTAAGCACTGCGCGGGCAATGTTCCAACCCACAGTGGTCATCTATGTCGTCAAAACAAATATATAATACACAGGGAAAAATAAAGAAATATACTAACTCATATAAATTTCATGCACAAGAGAATATAGAGTTTGCACATATCAATAATCTTTCAAAAGAGCTTCAAACCAATAATTCACATTTTGCAATGTTGTGATAATGTTTCAGTTTAGAGTGAAGCTCTGTTTGAGTCATTTGTTACCAGCACACAAATACACACTGTATGTGAATCTATTGTGTTTAACGTATATTTTGTTTGTGATTAGTTGTTTTTTGAGGACTCACAACTGCGACACACTTTCAGAAAGGCTGAGAGGAAACTCCAGAGGAAAGTAATTACACAAGCAGAACTCTAGACTTCATGATCACGATGAGACAGTTTTCTTTATGTATTTATCCTTTATTCAACCAGAACGGTCCCATGGAGATACAGTATTTCTTCTGCCAGGGAGCTCTGGTCAAGATGAATGATAATGCAGTGAAAGAAAAAGTTTCATATTTAAATACAAGCAGGGAGAGATAACAAAAAAAAAACATTTATACACAGCCAACAGATGTAAGATACACAAACATATGGTAATCAGTTTTTCGATGAAATCAAATTTTTATAAAAATCTAATTTGTGCCAGATACATTCACGAAGGATCTTATTCCAGCACCAGATACTTGACACCCAGTCCAGGTTCTCTCTGGCAGTGACAAACAATTGAAACAATGGTGTTAACATTCTCCTCTGAAATTAAAAAGACGAATGGCAGCTTCACCTCTCAGGGGTAATTTGGTGAGTAATGTTGCTTTGTGCTTTCCTGTTTGTCTGGATGGCGACATGTCACTTTAAAGACAGGAAGTACATAATGGTTTAAACTCCTGTGTGATAGCCTCAGAGGGGTCAGCGGGGTCAGCGGGGTCAGCGGGGTCTCTGACAAACTGCTGCAACTGGATCAACGACTTAAAGCCTCAGACTGAAAGCTAGACGCAGACACAGCAGGTGGACATGTTGGATTCTCCAGGGAAGTAGTCACGTCTCTGCCATCACTCAGGTCCAATTGGGCAGACTGGTTACTACAGGGCTGGTTAGTTAACTAGGCTAAGTTAACTGTTCCTCATGAATCTTACGACAGTGACTTTTTACACTTTGCAGTTTTGAAAACTTAAACATTGATTAAAAACTGCTGAATACAGTAAAAAAAAACAGAACCTGGACCTTCATCTTCCCCCTGGCCTTAAAATACAAAATAATTTGCATAATTAACCTAAATAGACATCTTATGAAATATTTTTCACATATTTAAGACTAAAACTTCAGATTATTGAAAATTGCTGTGTGTCCTCATTTCAATTCTGTGTCCGTCTTCCAGCAGCAAGAACTTTTAAGAGTGTTCCATCTCCTCTGGGATGTATCTCAGATGTCATACTCTATGAGCCACACTTTGGTACAGTTATGGTTTTTATTATTTACATGAATAGTAACGTTAACATTAGATCACACTGGGCTCCATCTTACTCACCCCTCATGCCACTGCCCTCGTCGTGGAAGCAGCCGCGATGCAGACCTCCCAAACCAGCCTCGTCCAGATGCTCACTGCCTCCGCTCCCCGAGGAGGCGATGCTGCTCTGGGGCGAGAGGGGTGCGTGGTCTGGGGCCGGGCCCCTGGCGCTCCGCAGGTCCTCCTGGGAGAGCCAGACGTGGCCCAGGGGCTGGTTGCTGGGGCCGCTCATGGGAGGCGTCAGGGACACGGAGCGCTTCAGGGGACTGTGCTGCTGACTGCCTCCTCCACTCGTCAGGACTGTAAGAACACGGCGATATGAGTCAGGTACGGGCTGTTACACAGAGCGTGGCGAAGACTGTAGGAATCATGTGGCTGAAAAACACATTATTTCAAATGACAGCATCAACACTGACGTAGAGATCAAAGCCTTTTATCCCAAATAAAATTAATCTCTCCTCAACGGTATATCTGCATACATTCAATTACTGGATGACTATAAATGAAAGCAACACATTGTTAACTGATGTTAATGATTTGATCTGCCTGGCCCTCACCTCACATACTGAACAGTACAATCTGTCAAATGTTTTAGCACCATTTATTGTAAAAAAATAAATAATAATAAACCAAATAAGATGCACATTTGGTATCTTTCACAGTATTTAGTTAAAAGTCTAAAAGCACATATCTAATACATATATTTAATCAGAGTCTGACATGGAGGAAGATTAATTACTCACCTATTTTATACAGTGAAGCATTAAATGTTTTGTGCCAATTAGTTAAATGTTCTCCTCGTCAGTTATAACCGCGGACTAACTCACCCGACACCGACATGTCGAGCGTGAAGAGTAATTCCCCGGTTGCCTCTTTAAATGTTGATTAAAATTAACGTGACGAAGATACGTTTTAAAAACTTGCTTTACACTCATCTTCTTCTACGTCCACGCGTCAGTCAGTGCTTCTTTAGAGCTTTCTGCCTTTTCCTTCATCCCCTGGCTAACTTTAGATCTCCAGAGCTCAAGTATCACAGATGTGAAATAGTGACGCCGTGTTTGTTTGCGAGCTGAAGTAGCTGGACGGAGGAGGCCGCGTTTGCAAAACAGGAAATACACAAGGCTCTCCTTCGCTTGCCTGTAGATTTAAATACTCATCCTCGAAAGCTAAATACCAAACAACACCTCCGGAATAAAGTAGAACTATGACCCACGGTTTTGTATTTAAGCAAATAAATAAATCCACTGCTAAGAAATCTGTGTGATAAACGTTTCTTCTGACCATTGCCATTAGAATCAGTGCTGCTCAGGATTAATTTAAAATGTGCTCCTAATGGGGCCATAGCAAAGTTACTGGTAATACTCATGTCCCATTGACCTTAACCCAGTAAAAGCGGCTCTAGCATCACAGCTTTTTCCAATGGAAGGAGGTAAACAGAATGAAAAGCCACAGAGCTTTTTGTGTCGCCGCGCTGACGGGGTGAGCTGCCACCAATACTCCGGTCTCTCTCCTCCTCCTATATGTGGTCCTCTTACTGTTGGCGCTATGTATAGGACTTCATGGGCCCCGTTTAAAATAGGTACCCAGCTAACATTACAAGTTCCAGTCCCTAAATATTAGCCATTTTCCCTAAATACAGTCTCCCACAAAGGCTGCCTTACAAGGGAAAGGATGGGTGGTATGTCCCGCTGCGGCTTGGACTGAGGGCACGGGCGGGGAGGTCGTCCGGATGTTCTATCAGTGGCACACAGGTTGATGTGGTGGGACAGTTATACTCCTGCAATCATCATCTTCATCATCAGCATGACACAGAGGGGCAGGTTGTAGCGAGGGGGGGGGGGGGGGACCGGACGAATTGGTGGCTCACTCTGAGCAACGGGAATTAAAACAAACATATTTTATCATCTTCCTCTGACTTTTGCTGATCAGTAAACATCCACACATCACTTCCGGCTGGCTTTTTGTTTTATAGACACTTGGATTAGTGAAGAGAAGCATCTGCCCACCATGTCAGGGGGGGGGGGCGGGGGTAACTCTAGTTTATCGGTTTTGAAATCCGGGTTTTATTCGTGCGGCAGTGAAGCTGCTTGCAGTCAAAACTACGAGAGGATCTTTCTTGGAGCAGCGAGCAGGGCTTTAAATGAGTCTTTATTTATAAACCCTCAGCTGTTTCTTTCATCTCGCAGAAAGAAAAAAAAAAAAAAAAAAAAAACACAGAGCCCTTGCATTCTTGTCTGGAAATATCCTGCGCTGACCATAGTTATGTTCAATTTGGACGGCCCCGCCCTCGCCGTGAGTTTCCTCCCACCTCACCCGGCCTCTGGAGGTTGTTCACGGTGCAGTGCGAGGCTGTTCAGTGGACTCAGGGTTAGTTAACTGTGCTTGGTGAGTGTGGAGCAAACGTTGTGTCTTAAGAGCGTCTTTATAGAATCATAATATTAACAGCATTATTCAATCGATCGTCCAATATCTATGATTTTCTCTGCAGCAGTCCAGTCCAGTGTGAACCGAAGATGATGGAATGAAAATAGACAGGAGGAGATATGGACAGAAAACACACGGAAAGTTTGACCCCAGCCGATTTAATAATCGGTTAATTAAAATAAACGTATAATAAATAAATCAACATGTTGATATGAAATGAAAACCTTTATTTTAACGAATAACCCCTGCAGAAAAGATGTGCAATTTTTATTTTTGTAATTCAAGATGTATATGTTTGGTTGTATTTGTGTGTTCCTTTTATTTACAGTTATTATTGATTAGGTTTGATAACAACATCTTAGGGATCATTGTGGTTTTTAATACATCTTCTCTATGTGTATACATTTTTTTTTTAAACCCTAATATTAGTGTTGAAATCGGCCTCTTTCTGGCTCTGCTTGATGTGCAGTGAGGCATTTGTATTTCATTTTTGTTTTGGATGACTTGTTCAGTTTAAAACATACACTTTGGAAGATCTATCCCGTCATCAAGTTCAAAACTGAATGAAGGAACAGTGTAGAACATTAAAGATTGATTTACAGGAGAATTACACATTTTTTCATGTTTGGAGAAAACCGGTGAAAACCTTTTATCTATGATTCTGCAGTGACCCGAGTGGTGCACAGGATGTCAATCACAGTCTAGTGTCATCAGGGTCAACCCCTCTATCCACATGACACCTACAGTACGGGTACGGGAGACAAGTTTATTGTTTAGCTATAATAATAATAATAAGTAATGAAATGCTGTGATTGCCCAAAGTCATAGATGCTGTTGCTTTCTAATAAAAAAGGGAACATTAATAGATTGTGTAAAGGTCACTGCAGTGATTTAACACTATTACATTATTCTAATCATTACACTATCTGGTGCTTGACTGTGAGCCCACTCCTGAAGAACCAGCCACGCATGATGATTCTCACAGCACAGCACGAACACAAGAGACAGGGGATAGATGGGATTTCACTTACTGGTGTTTCCACCTCCACTGGTTCCAACTGTGTTGATGGTGGTCGGCACAGAGGATGATGGGTAAAGAAGCAGATGCCCATTCTCACAGCCCGGCTGCTGCCACCCTCCTCCCAGCCCCGAATCCCTGGAGCTCTGCCAGCCGTTGAGGCGGTCGTCCGAGCCGTAGCGTTGGTGGTGATGCAGCGAGTACAGGTTGCTCGATGAAGAGGTGTTAGTGGAGGAGGAGGATCCCGATGAGGTGAGGGTGGATGGTGGTGTGGACTGGTGATGGTGGAGGTGGTGCTGCCCAGAAGGAGGAGGCCTCTCCAGGGAGTCTCCCCGGGCGGCGGCCCTTTCCTCCAGGTGGTTGAGCCAGAGTGCCAGGGCAGCGCGGTCCTCCAAGGAGGTGGCAGGATGGATGAGGGCGTAGGACAGGAGCTGGCGAGACTCCTCCAGGTGGTGGCCGTGCTCGATGGTGTGGGCCAGGATGCGAGGCAGCAGGCGCATGTACTCGCTTTTGGCCTCAACATTGCCAGGCTTGAGCAGTGGGAGATGGGTGAGGACCAGAGAGATGACGCGCTCCTTGGGCTCGCCTTGCCACTGGCTGATCACGCCTGTCAGAGGGAGCAAAACACAGGAAACATGTTAAACCAGTAACCCACCACATATTTCTACAGGACTGTTAGATGTATATAATCGTATGAATCAGTTATGCTGCAAAACGATGTAACTGTCGCTGCCCATATGCTTCAAGATGGTGGCAAAGACGAATTCCTAGAGGGTCAGACGCATTAGTGAACATGTGCAGTTAAAAATACGGGACGCCAAGAGTATGTCAGATCCACTGCACGGTCATCCTTCTATTTTGCTCTTTCCTCCGTGGACTCCTGCTGATGGTACAGCTCTATACATAACCCAGAGGTCATGGAGCTCTATTGTTGTCCGAGTCAGTGGGCCGCTAGGAGCCCGGGGGCTATACATATCAACAGGTCAGGGCGATAGCTTTGGAAAGCCACGCAAATAAAGACAGGATGCAACAGGACGCAGGCCGCCCTCGCTTCCTGCTCGGGAGATGTGTCGATGATACGTGTGCGAGTTTGACCGCTGCAGCCGTTCTTGACCCTGAGGATCTTGGCTCTGAGTCTGACATTAATCTGGAACATGCGAAACGGGAAAATACATGCGTGTGCACTTCTGTCCAAAGATATCCCCGACGTCACAGGCTACTTTGCGGTGATGTACGGCTCTGTCTGTCCCGTGGAGTGGACAGCTGCAGGGACGGAAGACCACAGACACAGGGTTCACATTCATTTCATCCCACGAGAGACGAACAGGACTGAGGGATCAAATAATTCCACTTTAAACCTGCCCACAGCATGAAAGAGTCAGATTTACACATGTTTGCTGCGTCTTGCTTCTCACAGGAAGAGCAGTGGCAAGTGCGAGTCCGACATCGAGTTATCTCCGCCGTGAGAGTTATGTTTTCACCCCTATCTGTTGGTTGGTTTGTGTGTTTCTTTGTGTCTCGGCAGGATAACGCAAAAAATACTTAACAAATGTCCACGAAACTCTGCGGGAGGATGGGACTTGGACAAGGAAAGAACCCATTCACTTCAGGGACGAACCTTTTCCCTTGTTTCTGAAGACATAATTACTGGATCTTGAGATCTACTAAATGCAATTTGGTGTGGCCACAAATTAAAATCCGGATCTATAGTGGATTAAAATGTGGTTTAATAGGACGGGACTGTTGGACCTTGGTGGAAGTATGAGGTCTAATGTTATTTATATATATAAATGACAAGTTGTTTAATAACTAAACACAGATGAAAATATACAGTAACATGGATGTTTTGTCCTACTCGATCAATTTATTTATATATTCAGTTGTAGACAATATTTTAAGAGTGCTATTAAATGAATATAGCACAAAAACCTACAGCTTCAAGTTTCATGAGAAAGAATGGAATAAAAGGGTTTTGAGAGGGAGGAGGAGAGAATAAATGGAGGGTGGGACGGAGGGAGGGAGGGAGGGAGGGAGGGAGGGAGGGGAACCAGGGAGTTACTCCACTCGGCTCCAGGGATGATGTCATCCTTCATTCCAATGAATGAGACAAGCTTCGGTCCATCCGAGAACAGCAACAATTGTTCCATGATTAAAACTCATTTATTTCCATAGGACTGGAAAACATTACTACGCAACACAGAGAGTAAGATTAAAAAAAGAAAAGAGAGAAGTGGTGCACCCTCCACTTCAAACATCACCGTTTTACTTTTGACACAGATTCTCTCTTCAAAACGGGTTTCTTCTACCATACAAAATAAATCTGAGTCCGTCCCCCTGAAGCTCGTCTGTCGGCCATTTCCCTAAATTATTATCTGGGACTTGACAGATGAGCTGCTTCGACGCCGTCACATCATATCACAGACCATCTATGTTTTCATTAGATATAAATCAGTGAATTCAACACAGCGGCACTCTTCACTGTGGCGTGCAAGGAGCTCATTGTCTTGAGCACTATCCTTGAACTCTTACTGAAGACAAAACAGATGCAGGTTGAGATATAAATAGACATCGGTGCAAACACTAGAAGGTAAATTCCAAGGATGCTTGGATGAACCGTGTTGTAATGTTGCACAACGGGTGGAAAACAAGCCTCAATATTTGGTATCTCAAATATTTATACTTCCTTGTTTCGGTATCAGCGATACCACCAGATATCCATATTGGTCCGACTTGAACTGAGAGTTGAGGAGCGCTTCTGAGTTGTTATCTACAGTGTGTGTGTGTGTCTGTCCTCTGAATAAATACTTTTATAAAATATTTCAGGAGAAAACGGACTAAATGGAGGTCAGGAGGCTACTTGTGCTAAAAGGTTGAGAAGTCGGCCTTGAGGCAGTTCGCCACGTCGCAAACTGCAGCATCTCTGACTGATCAAAGAGGGTCAGGGTCATCTCGGGTCAAAGGTCAAACGCCGGGGAAGACACCCAGCGAGAATAAACAAGGAAACTGTCAGAAAACAAATGAACAATTACAAGATAATACAGCAGATTCCCATCCAGAGAGGCCATTCACTGTTCGTTAATTCACACAATACCACAAATCTAATTAAATTCAAAAGGGGACGGGATGAGAAAGTTTCCCCGCACATGTCAGACTCTTTCCTTTCTCTCCCACCCGGAGCCTCGAGGGGAAAGTGCTAACCTCATCCAACTGGAGTAAAAAAGGAGGAGCGGTTAAACTGAGGTTACAGCACCGATTGGGGGGGGGGGGGGGTCTGGAAACACAGAGTCGTCGTTCCTCCTTATAATGTGATACCAACATTTTCCTCTTTGTTCCTTGGTAATGTCTGACTCATTCTCACTGTGACCTTTGCTCTGTCCAGCTGCAGACACGACCCCGAGCCTCGAGTTAGAAAAATCTGATTATCAACAAGGTGAAAAAAGTCTCATAAACAACAACCACAACAACAACAACAGATCAAACAATAGAAATCTAAGTGATGTGCTCGGTGATCCAGTTGTTCCTCCATGTACGACGGAGAGACAGCGGCATGCTGGGAAGTGATGAATCACATTAGCATCATTGAGCAGAATCAGTGAAAGAGAAAGTCAGACGAACACAAACACAGAAGCCTCAGACAGAGAGAGTTGTGTGTTGGGGGCTGACACAGCATTTCCCTGCCGTGGACAGTGTCTGCCGATGACCTCCCTGTGCCGTCCTGCCCCGGCACTGCCCCCCCCGACACCCTCTCTGGCACCGGGACAATGGTGCTGCTTTCTGCTAGGCCCTGCTCCTCCGAGCATGGAGCTTCTTTCATAACTTTACTCAAGAGGGTCGTTTCATTTGACAAAGCATTATTTCTTCATTCTACACACGGAGTTCGTAAAAAGCTTTCCCTTGAAAACCGTGGCCTCCGTATCAAACGGCAAGTCTGCTCTGCACTGCCGAGAAAAACCTTGCTGCACAGATGTCCTGTGTTTCAGTTGGAGTTCTTCTCACCCCACTCGGGCTTCTTGTGTGCTCACAAAGCTTCTGCTCTCAGATTTCTGCCTTTCACTCGCGGATTCTTGTGAAGTGACTGTGTCAAAATTCCCCGACCAATAGAATGCCAGGAATGACGTCGACCGGTGAAATCGTCACCGCCTCATCACAGGCGAGTTCACTCGGCCTCTCACGTAGTTATTGTTTCACCAGGTTCAGTCAATCCCTCCCCCAGCGTGGATCATATTGTCCTTTTAATGGTGCTTCTACTTCCAAGTCATATTTGCAGCATACAAGTAGATACGTGTTCATATTTATCTAATCATTGCTGTTTTTCCACCTGGTTCTTCTATCACCGAGTGTCTGATCTGTTAAACACTTAAAAGCTCTTTCTTTATTAATTTCTATCATTTCTATGTCTATCATAGTTTGGCTGATAAAGGTTTTACTCATGTGCAAATGTCTAATAAGGAAAAGCAGCTGGCAAACAGGCCGAGTCATCCCGTGACCTTATCAAGTGCCCAAATCCATGTCTGATGTTTAACATCTTAGGATGTTTAAAATGACTCATAAAGACATAAAGGACTTTGCGACTGTCAATTAGGGATTTGACAGTTTGCCAATTAACAAATTAGTTAATCAATAAAACCTTTTGTGAGCAACAATGAATCATTTTGAGTCATTAAAAACGAAAATTACTGGTTCAGGCTTTTCATATGTGAAGGTTTAATTAGAAATAGCCCCTTTCATACAAGAGGTGCAGCTCAAAGGGCTTTACATTCATATGGGGGTTTGGTAAAAAAGATTGTCACCTATTCTTAAGGGCAATTCTATAAAAGAGAAGTTTGTGAGCAACATTTAAGACAAGTGGTCGTTTTAGTTTATAAAGAGGAGCATGACTCATTTCTTTCCTACAATGTAAAACATCCCGCTCAGCATTATTTACCAACAGAACACTGCCCACCTACGTGTGCAGCACACAGCTGAAGGCAACAAGTTCCCTCTTGTTCTCAGAGTTGTTCAGCCTCATTCTGGGAAACACTGACGTAGAGCTGAAGCACAAGTCGACAAGTCAGTTGAAGGGAACGCTGGGGTCTGAGGGAAGAGAGTTAAAGCCTCTCTTCACAAAATAAGACGTTTTACTGGAGCACGAACATGTTGCTGGACACGGCCACATCCCTGGAAAACCCCAGAGTAACGTGACTGAGTCAACAACACGAGCCATCTGTGGGGACTCGGTGGACGTTTGGAGAAACTTTAAACTATTAATGATAATGGGGCAATAATTATGTAGCATAAAAGAAAAGCAATATTGTATAAGCAAACAAATAAAGGGAAATTTATATTAAAAAAAGATGTCGTATGAAATTAAAAATACAGAGAATGTAATCCACCTAGACAATCAATCTAGAATGGCCCTTTAAATGAAATGCTGCACCAAATAACAACACATTAATTATTCCGCTTGACAGAGTTAATAAATATTTGAGTTAAGAAATAAATCACTTAATCAAGTGTGGGACAGAATTATTGGAAATTTACTTATTTTGTCGGTCTGATTTAACTTGGCCTGATTTATTATTATAGAGATATGTCAAATTAGACATTAGTCATATGTGATTCAGACATAGATATTTCAAATTAAGAATAATACAATTTCAAGTTCGACTAAAAAAGACAAGTGACACAAATATCAAGTATTTCATTTAGCCCCAGATCTATGTCTCGTATCACAGGACTTGTGCATTCACTGAAACACAGAAGTGTCTTTGTAAAGTAAATTTTACAGGGTTAGCACCGGATTCAAATCAGGAGTGTAACGGTGGCTCAGTGCCTCCTCTCCCAGGTTTTAATCCCAAAGATTAAAAAGATAAAGAAGAGCAAACAGAAACCAGTGAAACTAATTAATACAAATCACCTTCAATCTCAGAGTGATGTGAGTTCCCCTGATAACATGGAGAAGGATGAAAGGACCTAACTTTGACCCTGAGCTGGAAACAGCGTGTCCTCTTCACGTCAGACTCTGTGATCACAAGACAAGTGACGCTGGAGACAGTGGTGGAAACAATATGATTGTTTTAGCTCATTTGTTACACATTGGTTATGTGCAAACACAAGCACACCCCACTGGACACACACACACACACACACTCACACTTGTGGAGACAGTTTGCTAGACACATGATTCCTCTTTCTAAATATAGCTAGGTCACAACAAAGCCACAACAAGGCAGCTCCCAATCACACTGAAGTTGACACACCAACATTGTACGTGTGCGATGCGGGGGGAGAAAAAGACACTTTTCACTTTCAAACATGAACTGAAGTTTTCCTGAAATTTTCCAAAGGGGCTGTAGAGCGCAAATGTCCGAGTTCCTGCCGGCATCCACGTAAAATGTCTGGAAAAAAACTCATCCCACGTAAAATGTCTGGAAAAACTAGGGGGGCTAGTTTCTGAGCTTTCGATCACACAAAACTGGAAGAATACACATATCTCAGGATGTACTTGCATGTCTGAAACCAGCTAAAGAGAGGGATGTATGTGTGTGAGAGGACAGGAGAGACTAAAGTTGTAATCAGACATTAACTCTAACTAATTAACCACACACCAAGGCAATTTCCTGTATGTGCAAATATACATGGCAATAAAAAGAATTCTGATTCTGATTCTGAACCAACATTAACTAATGGCCAAAAGATCTAGAATGTCAGCGTCTTCCCAAGCTGACATCTTTATAAACATCTTCCACGTATGGCTCCTCTCTTTCCTCCTGAGATTTGTATTTGCGTCAGTCACGTGTTAGCAGCGTCATCAACATTCTCATTCATCATTTTTCTGCAAATTTCCTGCAGCGTTCTCACGTGAGCTCAGTGTGACATTTTTTCCGGAGATTCAACTAGTGCCTGGCAGGAGAAATCCCCTCAGCGACTGGACTCGAACATTTTCATTCTCGCCTACAGCAACTCCAGAGCATTTCAGAAAAATGTCCAGACTTCAGTGCATGTCTGAAAACAGAACCGTGTGGGGATATGAACCCAGCTCAAACAAATGTCCGTATAAAGTTACACAGCTATATGAACCAGGTTTAGAAGTTGATATCACTTTTTGGTTCAGATGAAGCTGTAGACGAGGTGCTAATAGGTGCAAACTGAATCTAGTCCATGGAAAAACCTCACAGGCTTCTTTCTGTATGTGTGACTGCAGCCTCTGAACCTCTGTCCTGGGCTTCTCCTGTTAGCAAAACAAACACGAGGGTTGCTCACTGTGTCCCACCACCGGCCACTTGCTATAGCCGCTGTTGATTCAACACCAAGTCCGACACAGCGTGTTCCCTTTACCAACCAGAGGACAGCCACCGAAGGAGAGCTGACGGACAATAAACAGAGCCGGGGGGGGATTAATTTAGAAAAAGGAGCAGCCGAGGAGACTCAGAGTAGCTAGCAGAAAAACACACCCAACAGAAAGACGGAGAAAGAAAAGATTTGAAGGGATTAAAGGTGAATGGATGCCTGCATGAAAAGATCCAGAAATTGACTTTTTAACCCGACTCATTACAAAACAGTTACACAGCTCAGACTCACACGGTTCCATAAAACAAGACCTCATGGTTTGGACAAAGAGCCGCACTGTGTGAGGAAGGAATTTAGAAACAGTTTGGACTTAGAAGAGCTTGTCGAAGGAGGAAAAAGGAGCTGGGCTAGTGGAGGTTACTTGAGGAGAGCAGAATTAAGAAAGGCAGAGTAGTAGATGGGTGGAGTGAGGAGGAGGTGGGAGGAGGCAGAGAGGAAAAGTTCCCGCTCCTGCTTTTCCGAGTGGATTCTCCAGCTCAGCAGTGTGGAATGTTCTGGCATACCACAGAGCCTGCTGCTGAAAAATGCAGTGATTCCTAACGGATCCACAGCCCCCCCCCCCCCCACACTAAAACACACACACACACACACACACACACACACAGTCCGAGCCCCAGTCCTATTCCCACTCTACTATGGTTCTATTTAACACCACACACTGTATAATGAGCCATAATATGACAATCTCCAGTCGTTTACACAAAACACTGGCATCAGATGCTGGTCTGGCAAAATGTCACATGACTAAGTTGTTGTCTACATTACACCTGTGATACCGACGGTATGAGTGTGTTTTTCCACAGGCTTATTAAGTCTCACTGGATATTTTCAGACAGAAATTTGGTCGCAAATATTTTCTGCAGTTTTAACATTCACAACTAAAGAAGATATCTGGAGGCGAGGGAGTTGCTGGGTAGAGCAGCCTGAGGCAGGAGATGATCTATAGATTCCACCGTGGAAAGATCTACATTTTTGTTTGCACCTCACTGACACCGCCGCCGGCCCTTATCACCACCGGCAGAGATTTGTTCTCCAATGTAAAAGAAATGGCAGCACACATGGTTCATATGGACTAATGGTAAAGTTCATACAGGGGGGTTTATAATAGAACAAATACCATGTGCCATTCACAGCTGGTTCAGGACTCTGGTAATTATTGTAGTGAAATGTAAGAATGAAGATTTCAAAAAGTCTGAGTCATAATATTGTTGCTTGCTCCTTAAAGCAAACCCCCCCAAAAACTAACAGATTCTTTTTCAGAATTTCGAGGCAATCTGGATTATAAAGACACATTTTCCAGCTGCCATGAATAGTAGTCGAATAATTTATGAATAGATTGTGTAGCATTTTTCCACAGGTTGCATTGGCCCAGTCACACACACACACACGCACACACACATTCATGCAACGCAGCTCTTTTTCTATCACACACCAATTACGTGCTTCCGGAACAGCCGTCAGAGGTTGAAGGGTTCAGTGTCCTGCCCAAGAACACTTCGGCATGCAGACTGGAGGAACTGGGGATCGAATTACTTTTCTAATTAGTGGACGACCCACTTTACCCGCTGACAACTGAGCATCTTTGGGTGTGACTATTGTCCCAAGTGGGACAAGACAAGACACCTGAACACATGATCTTGGACTGTTGGAAATTGGAAGGGACAGTTTTGTCCAAAGATTGTTCAACAATGAAAATGACTGGTAGCTGCAGCCCTTCAAATTCTGATACTCGTGCAACTGAGTTACATCAAAAACAAAGAGGCATCACCGACAACACGTGAAATAGCAAAGGAGGGTGAAACAAAAACGACTAAGAAGAAGAAGAAGAAAAGCAACTGAGAACAAAGAGTGGAGATGAGGAAAGAAAAGTGGGGAGCAGGAGGGAGAGTGTATATACAGTAAAAGAGGTGTGGTGCACAAAATGTATGATTTGAATGATCTAATACTGCTGCATCGCCACACCCAGAGAGAGAGAGAGAGAGAGGGGGGGAGAGAGAGAGAGAGAGAGAGAGAGAGAGAGAGAGAGAGAGAGACCATGTCCTGACAAGAACTGCAGGCAGGCTCCCACAGGCCCCAGCACAAGTTCAGGGGCCCCGTTCGTGGGGGATGAGAGAGGAGAGGTAGAAGGGGGGTGGATACAAGACATAGCAAGATGGACTGGAAAGTTCAATGGTGTCAACAGGTTTTGACTGGAGGGGAAGAAAAGAGAGGGAATGAAAACTGAAACATAAACAAGACGAGACAATCGAACAGGGCGACAAACTGGAGGAGGTGAAAAAAGACAAAGAGCCAGGGGAGTAAAAGAGAAGAGAGGAATAAAGAGGGACCAATATTTCATTCACAGCAAGTACAAAGGTGTGTTAGGTATCAGATTGAGCTTGACCACGGGACCAGGACTGTACGGTTGTTGACGCACTGGGGACGAACTTTGTCCAGATTGACCAAAGCTGAGGACACATTGCGACCACATTGAATTTTAAAGTAAATGCAGTTGCGTTGTAGTCAGAGAAAAATACAGTTTGAAAGAAAGAGATGGATTCAGAGATCAGCTTGACCTTGACCTGACCCACTGACACATAACAGAGGAGGAGCAGCACTGTTTACTCCGGTCGAGGCTAAAAGTAAAGTTCAGCCTTTTCTTTCAAAAGGTCAGCTTCAGATTTCAAGATTAATATTAGGACAAGCCTCAGCTCTGCTAAGAGAGTGGTGAAGCAAAGGGGAAGAGGAGGGCAGGGAGAGGAAATCTATCCCTGTCCATCTCAGTGTGTCAGTCGCCGTGCCCGGCAGGTGAAGGGCGGGACAGGAAGTAGGCGGTCGGACCGGGAAACCAGTCAGCGAGTGGTTTCCACTGCTCCCACTGGACCAGGATCTCATGGACACATGCTGCTCTGATCAGGATATTTAGACAAACGGCCCGTTACTAAACAAACATGACTGACACACATCCGTTTTGTGTTAACGTGGAGTGAATCCACTCTCTGCTGCAAACACATTTCTTAAACCTCACACAATTGAGAAATGGGTTTGTCTGTCAGCAGGATTACACAGAACCTGAGTGAAACAACTTTATCTAAACTTGGTGAAAGAATGGGGTAAGGGCCAGAGAGGAACCTCTTAACTTTTGGGAACAATTTCATTGAAGGGGAGGATGCAGATATGGGTTTTATGTCACTTCCTTAAACATGGTGAGATAGAGCGACCTTATAAGTTTGTATTACAAAACTTAACATTTTGATAAAGAGGAAATTCTCCTGTTCACTATACCCGTCTTATCCGTCCATCAATATATTATATATGTATTTACACTTCTTATCCTTTGAGGGTCGTGAGGGGGCTGCAACCAATCCATCACAGGCCCAAAATACTGAGACAAACAACAATGCAGAGGAATAATAGCCTGCACATCTTTGGGCTGCTTGAGGATGCCGAAGAAGCCCCAGGCAGACACAGGGAGAACTGTCTTTTTAATCTTTATATTACAATCAAACCTTTTTCCCCACGTCTCACCTTCATTCGATTCCGGCCCTGGAGCAGCAACAGAGAGGAGGGAGTAACTCGGCACTGCCCCATCACAGTTACATTTAGAGTTTTCTGACAGAAAGTTTGTTTGCAAAGGTTTATTTCCTGTCCAGTCAGATTCCTGATTTGCTCTTTGACTAATGACTCTAATGACAAGATGAGCTCTGAACTGGGAGCTCATGGACTGATGATTAAAATAATCTACAGTCAGAGGGCCGCCCCACTGTTTTAACTGGTCATCGTCCAAACCCGAGCGCTCGCTCCAAACTTTCCTGCCACAACATTCTTCTCTCATAATGGAAACCAGGAGACGCTATAGAAAATATTACAGGCTGCAAAACCAGGGATCCGACAGCTTAAGGCAGGTTGGATTTAAGAGTTCTTTAAAATGCCACTCTGTTTGAAATACACTTACAACTTCAGATACAAGGGTAGAACAGAACGCGGGAAATACCTGGTGCCTGTCGACAGTTTTCTGTTTCTCAGCATGTGGGGTTCTACCACTGAGCCTCATGTACATTGCCTGGTAGTGGTTTCATCCATGCCACATAATCTGGGTTGAATTTTCATTGAAGCTGCATTTACCACACCTTGTCGCTTATTATCAGAAAGTGCAAAAAAAGAACCTGCTCTGAGAAAAGTACTATTTGCTCACGGTAATACAAGAAGCTCTCAGTAAAGCATTTAAAAAATATGAATGACCAATTTGAGAAAAAACTATTCTACTCCCCATGTTTACACATTTTTAAGACCTTTACTTCTAGATGAATGAATTCTACAACCTTTTATGGATCTGTGGCAACTGGACCCGAGGTTTAAGAGCAAGGTTCCTGTCGCCCATTAAAGAACACGATGAGAAAACCCTTTTCATATCCATCTTGCATCATCCCAGTCGGGACACCTGGTCACAGATATTAAATAAAGCACCGCCTTCATCTGCTTGTCAGAGGTCTTTTCCTTGCTTGCTTATTTACACTGTGATGTTTTAAACAGTCGGCCGGATGACTGTGTACGTGCATGTGGGTTGCGCACGTGCATGCTCACACATCTAAAGTGGGAAGCACCTGCAACCGATGAGCTGGACGCGTTTGTCAGTGTGCACGTGTGTCTTTCTCCACAGGAAAAGAGCCTTCACAGCTACTGTACACGGCAGCATCCTGCTTCTGTGGCTCCATCACAGAGGAGCTCTTCACCATGTCGGACATCACTTTACATCCACTCAGTCAAACTGTGATCCGTCAAGTCCAGACGTCCAGGTGGTGTGTGTGGAGGAGCTCAGAGAACCTCCAGGGGAACCAGGGAGATAAGAGTGGCACAGCTGAGACTAGTTGGCCAATTAACTCTCCCTGGATTCAAAAGGACGGAGGAGAGACCGAGCCGAGTCACCAAGACGACAGGAGATATTGCTGGCCCATTCTGCGTTTCGTTTAAGAGCGTTAAACTAACAGAAATGTTAAAGAGCGAATGGTTCATCTCCTGCTGCTGCTGGTGGGAGACCCCGGTGGCAACGTCCTTGTTGCAGCCTTATTAATCAACATAAGTTTTTGCCATTATTTATTTCTGGAACCCTCATTGTAAAAAACAACAATCTGTAACCAGTTGTGTTGATGTGAACAGGTAAAAACTCCTCTGGACAAAAACAGTTGTCAATCAAAGCGGTCTATCAGAGGCAGGAAGTTACTCTAGGATGTGGGTAAAACTCTCTGCCATTCATAACCTCATCTGAGTTTGGATTTAATTTTTGACTCAATAAAACTATAGATAAAGATATTCCTGTTCTGCAGGATGACCTGTTGCAGCTTTCTAAGACACATCACCAGGCTGTGCGCTGTGGGTCAGTGGAGAGTAAGCGATGAGGATTTCTTTTTCTTGCCTTGTCTCTTTCCCAGCAGTGGGGGAGGTTTCCTCTGAGAAGCTGCTTTATGAATGGAGAACAATTCTTTGCTATCCTTTACTCCAACCCCCCGCCTCTACCCCTGCCTTCCCACTTCCTCTTGAGTCTTTCATCAACATCCTCTTTTCTCCCATGCTGCAGTAGTAACTGGTGGTTGGAGGTCTGCAGGAAGCAGGGTGGGGGGGTGGGGCTGAGAGCGGGGGGAAATGATTTGCAGTCTACCTGTGAAAGTGTACGTAGAGCTCGAGTGTTGGGGAGGCTCTGAATGTGGCAGTCGCAGCTATGCTGGGAATGTGAGCCTAAGCTCTGCCAGGGCTGGACCGGAGAAGCCCACAACTCTATTTAAGGAAATGGTAGTCAGGGGCCCATCAGCCACTCTCTCTGCGTTTCTGTGTCTCTCTGCTCTTAACAACCCCCCCCCCCCCCTTTCCTTCCTCCTACAAGAATGATAATTATTTTCCTTTGTGGAAGAGAGGTTTATTTCCGCACCTGCTGGAAAGAAGGTGAACACACACATACAGTGCACTGGTGATGTTTCTGATACATTTATGAAAGTAACTGGGACGTGTCTTTAGTAAACTTCTTCAACATCAGACCAGAGAATAGGTGAGCTTTTCAGTGGCCTCCAGCAAATATGTTAATATTTTTCAATAAAAATGTTATTGTTCCGTATATTTTATTTAACTTGTGCTTTCTATTTATATATGTAAATATATACTAGTTTAATAAATTTAAATTTCTTTAGAATAAGGGTTTAATCTCAAGGAATCATTGAATTGGCTGATGAATCACTCTTGATATGTTTTACTCCCAAACATCTGTATCAGCCCCCAACTAAAAGTAAGGAAGTGCGCAAACATTTTGTTTACATGTGCATCAGTTTATGTTACGCTATAAATAAATAATAAATATTGCTGCTCGTGGACATTTTTTATTTGGTCAGCAAAAATTTGAGCTCTGTTGCTCAACATATGGAATCAGCACATAGCTACTCTGTCTACAGTCCGAGTCCTCCGTGCTACACTCATCACTTAGTTGAGTGTGTTGTTTTCTGTTCAAGGACAGTATGACAAAAGAAGCATGATTGTCTGCAGCCCGTGACATAGACGGTACAGTAGAGTGTCCACTGGAATGTGGATTGTGAGACTGTGAGAGCGAGACAGACGAGTTTATCCAGCGGCCTCGGCTGTCCTCAGCCTGAGGGATGTAGCTCCAGCATCCGGCTGTAACACCACGTGAGTTGAGACAACGCACGTACACACACACAAGCAGACTCATTCAGAAAAAACATGACAGCACAATAGCCCGAGGCGACGAGCGCGCTACTCAGCAGCTTGCACCACAGACTCAGTGGAGGAAGGCGTCAGTGGATGGTTGCATGTTTACACCCTCAGAAATCCATACAACTTGTGCTGTGACTTTTTGGTTTGGTCCACTTCTCAACTGCCAACATGGAGGCAACGGGTTTATGAATCTATATGGCAGCTACCGTTTTGGATCTATCCTTTTTTATAATCCAACCACACTTAGAGAAATAAACTACGTCTAAACAGGGCTTTGGTTGAGTGTACAGTGTGTCCATGACTCATGAGGTGATTGATGGGTCCTGCACAGACACCTGGCCTGGACGGGAGCGTCGTGGTGAGCTTGGCGGCAGACAAACACAGCTTCCTGGAGGGATCTGGTTTTCGATGAGGTCATTTCCACCAAACAGGAACTCAACATCTCCTGTTGTATGGCCGGCAAGGCAACCGTTGCCATGGGTCTCTCTGGCTGGGCTGTGATGTCACTTCGTCCATCGTGGCCAGCGGCGTGTGAGCCAATCAGAAGTGAATGAGTGCGTTCGGTTGGCGCCTTGCTGTGTCTCAACTGTCACCGTCCATTCATGCAAGGACAGAGGGGACAGTGAGAGACGCAGCTGAGGCCGGAGCAGAGTCCCACATGAAGGTTTTGGCTCAGCTGCTGTGGACCAGCAAACTAAAAAGGTCTCTGCCAAGAATACTTTTTATTCTAACAGCAGCCCTTCTCATGTTAAGATGTCCCGAGCCTTTCTCAGCGTGTGTTATGAATAAGAGTCGTTATGGTATTCAAGGACTTAAATAACACAGGGCTCAAATGCTGAACGAGGTTTAGTCACTTCGGTTAAGTTTAGGAATGAAACAGTAACATCATATTTGCTGTGACCACCCGTTGCCTTTAAAAACGGCACCAGTTGTCCTCAGTCCACCTGCACTGTCTTTTACAGTTCTTGTTCTGAGCATCTCCTGCTTCTGCCTCTTCACATCATCCCTGACAGTTGAGATCACGAGCACCCGAGCATTAACCTTCTTATTGTTTCCAAGTTTTATGAGAAAACCTGATATTCATACGTCCAGCTGTAACGACTGTACTCTGACGACCACAAAGAGGCCAGAGTCTGGTCTGTTTGGAGGTTTTCTCCAGCCTTGTTTCCGATGTTGATGAGTGACAATGACGCCAACATTAGGCAAGTTAAAGAACCCTTGAATTCATCTACATTACAAACCACTGACTCACGATTGTCCGTCTCTCTTACCACAGTTGACGAAGATTCCGTGCTTGTAAATGTAAATACCCTCACAGTGAGGAAATATCAGGACGCGACCTGATCCTGAACCATAAATACATCGTGTTTTCAGTGCTGAACAAACTAATGATCAAATAATCAAAAACATTCACTGTCAGTGTCTACAGCAGAGCTGTCATCAACTCCTTGCGTTAGGTCATATCTCAGTTTTACTCAGTTGTCTCGAAAAACACATCCACTGAACTTCAGATGACTATCGTTCATTAACGACTCGGTTAAAGGTTTGATGTTTAATTAATTGCTTAATGATATTTCTGAAGTCTTACTGGCACACCACACACAGTTATTGTTGGTTAACTGTCTCCGTATGATGTACATGTGTAGGTTTTAGTCATCATGTCTGCTACAGGTGTACATTGACCCATTGATCACAGATTGTTAGATGAGTTACTGGGTGCCACTCACCATCTTCCTCATTCCAAGTCAAACTTAGGTTATTACATGGGCTGCCTTGTCTCTACAGATCTGCTTGTCTGTGCAATTGGGGCTGGACGGCTCCCAAGTTTAAACAGCCTCCTTACACAAGAGGTGTACTGTATGGAACAGCCAGCTGCCGGAGAGCAGGGCGGGGACGGGGCAGGCCTTGGCTGAGGGTCTGGGGGGGGGGCTATATGGGGAAACATTATACGCCTGTATGTCTGGCCTGGTCCGGCTGAGACTGACTGGTCATCTATGAGACAAGCTGGTATCCCTCACCTGTTCTCACCCTCGGTCTGAATCACCCAGTTGTAAATTTAGATGGGGTTTTTGCTCTTAACATTTTATTTGTAGTCGGCATTAGGTTGAATTACAGATCAATTTCAATTGTTTAAATGTAAGCACTTGTCTCTTAAACCGTCATAATTCACTAATGGTGTAAACGTAAGGTGTTTGATTAATGTGAGACTTGTTGCTGAACGCGTCCTTAGAGACAAATGAGTCTCTCACACGTCCAATAGAAACAAGGACTCCAGCCAGGCCCAGAAAGCACAATGAAGGAGAAGCTGATATTGTCTGTTTGTGTGTGTTAGATGTGTCAATAAGGCATGTCAGGTGTGTATAAACAGGCAGTTTTGTGTAGATAAGGACAATAATGTAAACACAACTAAGGTTTATTATGTGTTTCCATTCAATAGCTCCACAGGCCTATAGGCTGTTAACGCCTCTGACTTGAGGTGATGACTTAAAGTTTTCATACACAGTATTTGGGTCAGATGAGGAGCAATATTTAATATATTAAACATGCAACTAATTTCTAAAGGCTTCACAGACTGTGTCTCCAATTCAAGAATTGTTGCTGTACCAAAAACCCAAAATAACATAACAGCATGTGTCAAACTGTTATATTTGTGTACCATTAAAACCCTGTAATTAAATAAGATGGTACCCCTGTTTATTCTTTTCTATCAGTGTAGCTACTCAATCATAACCGGTGATGTTGCCTTTTAGTTTTAGGCCAGGTGTAAACATACACAGATGACATAGTAATGGGTAAAGCAAAACTGGGACTGAACCTACAGGGTCTGTGGAGCTCCTGATTGCATAATCCCTGCTATCATTGACACCTCGTTCGCCTCTTAGAGATAATATCAAGAGCCTGACATGTCTGAGGCTTAAAGTCCCAGGTTTCTACACACACACACACACACACACACACACACACACACACACACACACACACACACACACACACACACACACACACACACACACACACACACACACACACACACACACACACACACACACACACACACACACACACACACACACACACACAGAGAGAGATTAAGGGGAGAAAACAAACACACACAAAAACCCACTTGGAAGGAACAGCTGAAAATAAAAAGGTCTTTGCTGTAGAGGCCGACGGAGAAAAGACGAGCTTAATTTCATTTTCCCTTCTGGCCGTTTTGGCAGGTTGTCTGTCCCCATTCCTGAGGTTCAGTGCGAGTTCACAGAACACGCCGTCAACTTCCAGAAATAAACTGTTTGCTCATGCGTGGGTGCGATCAAATAGTTTGGCGCTCTGATCCTGAGACAAGAGTTTTCTCTCTGTCTCTCTCTGTGTCTCTCTCTTTGAAAGAATGGTCAATGAGACATTTAAAAAAGACACAAAGGATGTTGACAAATGACCCTTGTGATTGTGCAACAGAGAAATTAGACCAGATCACCTCTATTTAAAACTTTTAGCTCGATGGGAGCAAATATTTATAGACACGGTCTTGGCAGAGGAGGCCGGCTACATCAGAGTTAAAGGGTGATAGCAGGGTTTTAGTGAGCAAACTTTTGGGTCCCTCGCTAACTGTGTCTCAAGTCACTGAAACAGACATTTTTGCAATCACCATCAAAAGCGTTGATTGAAAAAAATCGATGGATGAATCGATGGACGATGGATTGCCCAGTCTCTGAGGTAGATGGGGAGGCCTTCAGCAGTTATTGTGGTGAAGAAGGAGCCGAGCTGCAGGGCAAAGCTTTCGATTAACCAGTGGATCTATGCACACAAGCTCTGGGGAAGTCACCTCAAATATCGAGATCTCGAGGTTGTGGTTGGAGCATCTAGTCCGGAAGCCTCCTGGGCCTCAATGGAGGTATACTCAGCATTCCCAATCAGGAGGAGACCCGAGGGTACACCCAGAAGTCAATGGAGAGACTACTTATACCATCTGGCCCTGGGAACACCTCGGGATGCCCAAGCAAAAGCTGGAAAGTGTGGCTATGGAGAGGGACGTCTGGGACTTTACCAACTACATACCCTCTCAAGAAGAAGTGAAGGTCACATCCAAGAAAGATTTAAAAAGCGTAACCGAGTATTGACTGAGCTCAGCTAAAAACTTGATATGCAAAAGTGTGAATGAGTTAGGAGCTGTAAATGGCACAACTATCCTTCTTGGCCCCACCCCTTCCTCCTCCTCCTCCCCTCGTATATTCCACAGTGTACACAGGAGACCTTAGCTCGACTGAAGGTGGAATAAGTTTTCCTTTTCCACTGTGTGTCCCCCCCACTCCCAGCTCCCTCAACTGGAAAAGCCCCCGTTCAACTCTCGCTGAGTGCTCGACTCGAGTGTGCTGCGACGTGCCCACATTCCTAGACAGTATCCCCAACACCGGAACCGCTCACCGCCTCGGCCAGGAATGCTGATTTCCAGCCCAGGTTTTCATCAGACCTAGTTTAGGCAGAGAGCGCATCAGGAATTCTCTGACTAATACTAAACCTTACACAACGCACTTTCCCTTTCCCGTCATTCATCTCTCTCTCACACATACACACACACTCTCAGAAGTATGCTTTCTCTCTCTACAATATCACACACACAAAGATGGTCTCGGCAGCTTCTATGAAAATTATTAATTTTTTAGGTGGAAGTAATATTTTGACCCAGATTTAAACAGCTTTTCAAGTTCAAACTCTGATATTCAAGCCCCTCCCACCCATCTACAACCACTGTATAATTCATGTACTTCTAAGAATCTGCTGCTTCCAGGTGTAAATATAGGTGTTTTTATATCTGAGGGATTCAGTACAATGGAAGAGCTTGAAATAAGTATCAAATCTGTTCGAAAAGATAAAGTGTGGACAATGTTTACAGTGAGAAATCCAGACAGAGGGGGACATTACAGCCCAATCCCGTTTCACCCCTTCTTCCTACCCCTACCCCTTGTTTTTAAGAGCTACCTAGTGGTTGAAATCTTCCTCTACGAATTAGAACAGCACTTCAAGTGCATCGTGTATATTCAAAGAGGGGGGATGCAACATGAAATTACGAGAAAATAAGGGATGATCATGCGATACGATGTAGCATTTGCATGCTAGCGTTTCGGGAGTGTGGGTCTGAAAACTCTTCGTTTCGATGGCCCAAACACTTGGCCCCTACCCCCCACCCCAACAATGATCAGGACACACTTAAGGCCAATTTATGCTTCTCCGAGTCCACTACGGACGGACGGATCGGACACTTTTTGATTTATAGTTCTCCGTTGCTGACAACAATTGGGCACCAGACCAGTAGGTGGCGCAACGGAAGACGAGCTTAGAGAAGCCTACCTCATGAGTTCTCAGAAGAAGTCCACGTTCATTATTTACCTGCTCCCAGCTTTTCACACATACAGTGTAAGATGGTAACTAAATAAATAAAGTGACACCCAGCAGGTCATAATGCTTATGTTATCGTTTCCTAGCGCAGCGGTTCCCCGGTCTTGTTTCCGAACTGCGTTGGTAATTCAAAAGCTTGAAGCTACACGGAGGCAGCTAGCTTCCCCCCCAGCTTCCACACACAGTCAGCAGTGACTCCTGATACTAACTACTACCAAGTGTTTATTTCTAACGTGTCGGTGTTTGAGAAACACGCTCATGATAGCCGTGGAATTAAAGTCGTGACAGCATGTTTTTTCACAGTTAGCATGGTGGCTAGGACGCTAGCGCCGTTATGAAAGTTCGTTATAACCGTATGTGACAGTTCACACATGCCGTCAGCGCTCTAACCAGCCACCGTCAGCCGGACAACTCCGCTGGCTTAACACACTTGTCACATTAATCGTAGAATCGTAGTTGTGATTGGGTTTATTGTGATATAGGAAATGAAACAGGAAGTTTGAGGTCCGGAAATGATGTTGTTCCGAAAATACCGTCGTTAGCGGACCAATCACAGCCAATGGCTATCTGTAGGCTCTCCGCCATGCCGACGTGTATTTCGAAAAATCAGAGCTGCACGAAAAGCTCTCCGGAGCCCGGAGAGGAGGTTCCACGGCAAAGAAGGCGGTCCTATCTGTCCATGTCTGTCAAAACGGAGAAGCATAAATTGGCCTTAACCCAATGCGTGAACGCGCGAAATGGAGGGGAAGGGCTAGGTAGATTGGGGGGGTAATGGAATTGGGCCTCACTAAGCTCTGACACTAATAGTCATTGACGAACTTGTAAACGTGTGTCAGCCTCTGGGGATGGACAATAGATTTATCCATTGGTCCAGCTCCTGTGCAGGAGCTCAGGTAAAGAAGTGCAGCTCAAGTGCCAGCGACATGATGGATTTGATGAAACTCTTGAATGCTTGTGGATCATTTAAAGTCTCACTCTCAAATTCTAGTGGCATGGGGGCCACCTTCAAATCTTCTACTGGACTAATACCCCTCATCTACAGAACCGACAACATAAGTTTAACAATATTGTGGTAAATATGTTTACTTATTACATCACGAAGCATCTTTGACAACGTTTGACCGAAATATGCAATGTGAGTTTCTGCTGAAATGGATTTGATAAAAAAAGAAAAAATATTTTTCCAGAAACCTGTATCAAAATCAATGAATTGTTTATTAAAGCTTTTGGACGGCACTGAGCCCTAAAGACGCTGCCGCGACTCGTCGTCCATACAGAGCTCTCCCTCAGTCCCCGTCTCCTCTACAACACAGCTGCTCGTACACATCGAGTCCCCCCCCCCTCCCCCCCACCTCCTTCCCGCTCAAACAGCCGTGCAGGCCAGGTCAGCAGAACGCCACACCACACGAAAATGAGGTTAGTCATTCAGAACACCAGAGCCACTGTCCAGTCCTAACCCCACCCCTTACACTAACCCCACACCCTCTGAGTGTGTGTGTCTGTGTGTCTTCAGATGCTACTCTGCTCGCTATTCATATTCTCAGCTTGATCAGATATGGTCTCTCTTGGGATTGTCTCAAAAGAAGTTTTGTTCTCCCTAACGGGGGGAAGTTTAATTTCCTAATAACAACTGAAATGCTGCAGGGATGTAATAAATGTGGGATTTACGGTGGTTTAATGTGAAGTGATTTGGAAGAGCTCCCTTGTTGACTTAAGCCAATGACTGAACTGAAAACTCAAGGAACTAATGCTTCATTTACAGATCTACAGTAAACTGCAGTAACCAGTCTACACAGAAACTAGAATAAAATCAGATCTCGCCTGTGAACTCTGCCCCGTTTACTACAATCGCATCTCAAGTGGCAAATAAAGTCGCATCACTCGCTGGGTCCCAAAACAAGGAGGCCTCTCAGCCGCTCGGAGAAGTAGGTCACTGAGGATTCCATTCATTTGTACACCGCTTTGAAAATAGTTGCGCTTTTCCACTCAGCCCGAGACTTCCAGCTGCACGTTAACCCTCGAGCCGCCGGCACGTCTCATTTCTGCACCGGCAGCACATCACACTGCACAACAGGAAAAAGCCTGTTCAACCTGTGGGGAACAATCTGAAGGGGAAGGGTTTTTACCTGGGTGGATGTTTACGGCTATTTGTCACGGTGTAGTGGTAAACAAAAAGCACAGTTTGGTACAGACCTTGGTTCTAAGGTCACAGTTGCGGATGTTTTCGGTAGAGGAAAAAACAGGAAATACGAAACATTAAACTGCTTAATTTCTAAATTATACACGAGATTACCAAACAGACTATAGCAGTGATTTTTGAACTCATTAAAACTGGCAGGAATCCACTGATAAAAACAAGTACATTTACTTACTAATATTCACTCACTAAAATAATCAGGTGCAGCATTATGAAAAACAACATTTGAATTTATTAATATCGATTCATTTGTGCATGTTGAGAATAAAGTTTTAAATAGACAAACTGGTCAAATTCTGTCAGGGCAGCACCTCTGATATAAATCCTGGATTTTATTGAATATTTCCAAGACAACGGAACAACCGTGTTCTCCTCCCCTCACATAACTATAATAAGAAATAATTGCAAATATTAGCACAGTAAACCAATAAATAAATCAGCCTTCCCCCCCGACACAAGCACTGTGTCACCACAACATACCAGAGGGATCACGTAACCAGACAACCTTCTCAATCTGCCTCTTTTCAGCAGTTGGTGTCCTGACGTGAAGTCGGCAGCACTGAAACAGCCACTGCTGACTCCATCTCTTTTAGCTGAATCAGCGGACGGGAAGCGACAACAAGCTGACGCAGGTGCGAGGAACTCGAAGGGCGTGGCTGAAACACTCAGTGTGGATGTGCAGGAGGTAGAGGCTCATTCGAAATCTGATTTATTCTGGGACAGAGGTTGTTGGAAACTGTATCGAGACACAAAGAGCCGCACGGCTCGGCTTTCCACTAACGTTTGTGTACAAAGACGTCTTTGCTCAACAGAAACTGCTTTTCCCATTTGTGATATAAAGGAATCACTGATGTGTTGGCACCTGTTAATCCCCTAATACAAGTATTGGCATCTGCCACCAAACATTCATATTGCTCAGGCTTTATTCTTGACTCGACAAAGCCCGAAAACCTGCACCGGACTCTAATAAAGAGCATCAGAAGTAACAAGGACAGAAAATATCTTTCTAAATATAGTAGTATGGAAAGTTCGGTATAAACAAATTCAAAAGACTTTGGTTCAGTTTGGTTCATCTTAGAGTAAACTGACTGCACAGCAAAAAGAAAAATCCTTCATAGATGTTGAGTAGATACTTATTTGGTGACAATTTATTGAACTGCGACATTTGTTTTGTATGAAATATTTGTATCAGCGTTCCTTAGCGTGTTTTCATAATCAGGGTAAATTTGCCAATGTAATGTAGATTCCAGGTCTTACTAATCATTCCAGGCTATTTGACTGCTGTGCCAACAAAGGCCTTCATATCCACAGCCATCAAACCTGCTCTGTGCACCGGAACACTGTGCAAATCTCCAAATACCATTCACGAGTCAAATGAATCCTCAGACGTTATTTTACAGCAACAACCACAACTCCACCCACGGGCGTATGTCTTTAATGTCTCGTTCCACCTACACCGTAAATCAAGGCCTTGTTAGTTGAGAAACGAAGATTCATACAGGATGTAAGAGTGAAATATGACTGTGACTCAAGTTTCACTGCAAACATCACAAGTCTCTTTGACTCACACTCATACAACGCACTGTGTTCTGAAAAGCAAATAAAAATAACTCCTATTTTTTCATCTGACTGTATGAACCAGTCGGGGTTCGGAGGAAACTTCAGAAAAACTCCAGCTTTATATTGAAGGAGACTTTCTCAGCTCAAATTCATGTTGATTATTCTAATTTGAGTCATGACTTTAAAAAAGTTTACTTGCGCTGGTGTTCAAAAAACACATCTTCTTACTGCAGCACCACTTTTCAGCCTCTGTCTCAATCACTTGGTTTTACCGCCTGTCTCTTTAAGACCCCTCCCCCTCCTGATATAGCCCAGTCTGCTCTGATTGGCCAGCTGGCTCACTCTGTTGTCATTGGATAACACTTCCAGCGGGAAATGTCGGCCCGAGAAACAATTATTAAAACGTTGAATGGCGGTGCATTGAACGCCTTCGCGAAGCGTTGGAACTACGGCAGCTGAGAGGATCAATCTCGGCGTTGTTGTGGAAGAAATCTCTTGAGGTAGATGACGTGTTTAATACTGCGTTCAAATCTTCAAACTCCAGCTGATGTCTCTGCTCTCGTCGTCTGGAGTAACTGCATCCAACAACTTCAACTGATGCGAATAAAAAACAAGCAGCTGCAGGAGCAAACCTTAAAGTCCAGTGTGTCACTGCCTGTTTAAAACATCAGGCTTTATATTACACATCATCGCTGATTGGGCAATGCCTCTGCACCAAATGAGAGAAAACGTACCCTGAAGCCTGTGGCACACCTTTGGACATAGTCTGAAGCAAACGTGTTGTTTCAACCCTGAAACCGTAGAAAACCAGTGCCCAACGTTCGGAGATTTAACTTTTCTCCGGCTCTGTGTCTCATGCAGAACTCTCAACCACACAGCTGAGCTTCAGGAGACTACAGAACTTTGCAGAACTTTTACAAAGATGAAAGAAACGTCACACATCTCCTTTGGACAATAACAAAGAGCAGCCAAAAACTCAACTGGAGCCAGTGGCCGTCGTACAAACAGTGAGATCCCTGTGATGAGTGTGAGCATCACTGCCGGTCAGAGTCATTAGATCACCCTCAGTTACATGCGCTGCCTCCTGAAGTCCAGCGTCAGCCAGCAGATGTGTTGCTGCCTGCAGACGCTGCCCTGGGTTACACACGGCTCTCCATCACAGCAGCAGAAACACTTCATTCTATTTTTCATGAGCCCAGTCAGTTGCCAGGGTTTTTGTTTCCATGGCCACGCTGCAGTCTGATGCAACAAAAACCCAGCCACAGCCCCCCCCCATGGGTGCCTTGGCGCGATACCAACCCCGGGGGGGGGGCTACAGCACTATAGGCTGGCACACCGACTGGCTGAGTGTCGTCTGGAGCCAGCCTCAGTCCCAGCTGAGCTCACACTATACACGACCCCGACCTCCTTCTATAATCATTCAGTGGCTGGCAACGGGTCAGCGCAACAATTTGCACCGTTTCATACCATCAGTGATTCAGCTGTTTATTACTCTGGATGCAGGAATGTGTTGGGCAGGAGATGTGTGTGTGTGTGTGTGTGTGTGTGTGTGTGTGTGTGTGAAGCCTTTAGTTGTGTGTTTGTGTCACGGTCAGAGACGGCGAAGCCTCTGGGAAAACAAGCCGTCGAAAACTCGATGAAAAACCCCATGAATGTTTAATAGTGTGGGCAAAATCTCTGGTGAGATCTGTGAATTTGACTGGTGAGTCTCTTCTTGAAGAACTGCTGCTAATTTCCAGCAGCGGGAAAAATGTTGATATAAATATTAGGAATACAAGTGTATTGTGGTTGTAGGAGAGATCTGTAAAACGAATTAAAGCAACACGATGCAACTTTTTTACCCTAAAACAACAGCTTCAAAATGAGTTTGATGGTTCAGTGACTGTGAATAGAGAGGATCTTCCTCTTTCAATCCCACTCCTCTCCCTGAACGTCTGCTCCTCCTCTGTGGAACTTCAGTGAGCAGGTTCGATCTCCTGTGAGAATCAGGTCCAGCAAGTTGCAAGAGCGAAGCTAAACTATGATTCACTTAAAACAAAAGACTCAGAAGTCATTAAAAAAAACAGAGTTTATCTCCAATATTCAGCAGGAAACTTTTCACCCACTGGTTTGTGAGCGGCCGTTTTGAAGTCTCGAGTTTGGCATTTAGTCCAGCGCCATCTTGGATTCACAGATGGGCTGCGACCTGCACCCACTGGTGGCTAGCTGTCAATCACACGGTGACAGTCTCCAAGCCCCAATACACGTGGGGCTTTATATTCGAGTCTTAATGGGACCATAACAAAATGAACATCCTGCTGCATTGAAGACTTGAAACAACACATTTCTTAAACTCCTATAAAAAAAAAAAAATCAATCAATCAATCAATCAATCAAGGGAGAAGTTGAGTAATTTTCTCACAGACTTCTATAGAAGCTGTATTTCCGCTTTGGCTTCACTTTCCCGACCGGGAGTCTAATTTTCATTTTCGCTATATACAAACCACAAAAGACAAATAACAACGTGTGGCTGTAGAGGGCGCTGTTGCTCAGCAAAAGCTACACAGTGTTGCTTTAACCGTTCTGCCTGTGAGCGCGTCATCCTCATCGCCTCCTCACGGATGAAGTCGTGGTTGACTGTGTGAGCAGCGGACTGTCCTACCTGGGTTGTTGGCCTCTCCTTCCAGGACCTGCAGCTCGGTGCACTCGGCGAGGGAGTGCTCCAGACACAGCTGCAGGAAGCGGGCCTGGGTCCGGCTCACCCTCTTCAGCAGGGACAACAGGGCCACCGTCTGCTCGCACTCGTTCCACCCCTTGAACCAGCTGGCCAGGACGCCCACCTGATCACGAAACATCATGGTCTGCGAGGCGGGGGGGTTGAAGGGCAGACTGATGGTGGTGCCGGGGATGGGGGACGCTAAAGGGGTTTGGGTGAAACTGGCCGGGGAGGTCCTATCAGCTGGTTACTGGGGAGGGAGGTGGGCTGGTGTGAAGTTCAGCTGACGCACTGTGCTGCCATTCTTAGCTTTGTCATTATCAGCTGGAGCAGAAGCCTTTTACAGCCGAGATGTGTTTCAGCCACAGCCGGCGCTGAATGTAATCCTGCGAAGGTGTTTCTGCACCGTCTTAATCTCCGCTGGTGCTGCTGGTGCTGCTGGTGCTGGGAGGGGGGGGGGGGTTGTGAGACTGCTCCTCTAGCAAGGCATTAGGAGATATGAGCTGCTCTCGGCTGCTCGGTCGCTCTCGGAGGGATGGATATTTGATGAGTCAGCTCTCTTCCAGCACACGCTGTGTCACATCAGCCTCACTGGCATGTTTTCTTCAGGGAATCCCTCGCACGCCTGCAGGAGGATGTTAGAAGTGAGGGGCAGGAGGAGGAGGAGTAGGAGGAGGAGGAGGGAGGAGAGGAGAGGAAGAAACAAATTTAAAACACACAATACTCACTGAGGCACGTCCCTCCCTCTGTTTCATGCACATGCAAAGACTTTCCCCCAGACAGGCTCAGTGGGAATGCGACAGAGCCGTGTCCCTGTTGCTTCAGCCCCGCAGACCTGCTGCTGCAGCTCCGGACCCGGAGCCCAGCCTTCCTCCACTACAACCCATACATGCATTTATAGGTCGCCTGCTCGCCGTCGCCTGTGCGCAGGCTTGCGGCTTGCATTCACCGCCGAGACCAAAATAAACAAAATTTCGTTTCTGGTATCCACCCATTCCTAAAAATACAGCTGCGGGCTGCAGGGCGCTGCATCCCGGGGGTTTCCAGAGGGAGGACGCCGGGGACAGGGCCGGCGGAGGCAGGCAGGGCAGCGGGGGCTGTGTCCCGCTGGGGCCGCTGGTTCCCTCCGGTGGTTCTACCGACAGGTTCTAGAGACGTGAAGCTTCTTTTTAGATAAAACCGGGGACCGGCTCCGGTGGCGAGGAGGCGCTGCGGGGGGAAGCTAGCAGCAGAGCCCGGGCTCACAGAGGAGCGTTAGCCGCTGTCTGTCACCGCCTCGCCGGCACACACACACTCGCAAATACACATGAATATGGATGAATATAAATACATGTGAAGTTTGTTGAGATAAAAACCACTTGTTAATAAACCAGCGGCCGCTTCTCCGGCTCTGCTGCGACCGACTGCGAGTCAGCGAAGTTACAACACAAACACTGACGGACACAGATTTCACGAACCGCCATTAATTTAAAAAGTGGTTTCAATTAAAAGCAGCTTCTCTCTATAGATATATGTATTTATCTTTATATCTATATATAAAGATGTGAGTTGTATAAACACAGAGTGGAGAGAAAACAAGGAGCTCCAGAAAGTTGGGCTTCTGAACCGCAGCTCTGCGGGAGGACGGTCGCAGGCGCCGGACTCAGCTCGGCTCTTACCTCCGGGCGCGGTTCTCATCGCCGGGCGGGTCTGTCTCGGGACGGCCGACTCGCTGAGCTGGTTCTCGGGGGAGCGGTGCCCCTTCACTCCGGGTCTGAGGGATTTGCCATCTTGAACTAACTTTTCCTCCGTCTCCCTCTCTCCGGCTCGGAAAGACGCGGTTAAACTCCCGGAACACAGCGAGGCGCTTCCGCACGCACCTTTCACAATAAGGTGCGACGCTGCAGGAAAAGGTTTCTTAGCCATAATGTTAACGTTGAATAAAGTTTAATTTCTATGACAAACTTCTTCAAGCTCCAGCGTTAATTTTAATGTGTCGTTTATTAATTTATAAATACTGGGTTTGGTGTTTAAAGTCCATCAATCAATAAAAAATATATTTTGTTTTTTAATTGACTGTCCAAAGTTCAGTTAATATTTGGTAGTTTAATAATCACATTTGATTTATACAGCAGCTTTCTTACATAAAGTGCATTTCAAAGACATGAAATAAGATGGATCAATATGGACACGTAAGCAATAAAACGAAGACTTAGGATAAAAGTATAAAACTAGCAAAAGTTATACAAAGAAGTAAAAATAGACAATGATTTGAAATGTATTAAAAGCAAGATCATAGAAACATAAACACACACATATACAATATACATTGCATGAAATATGTTTTTCTATTTATGGTGATTATTATGAATTTGAAATGTATCTAAAGTTATAAAATAAAATAGAGTAGTGAAAAAAGTACAGCATTTTCCAGAAATATAATCTGACATAAAAAAATGAATACTTAAGTAAAGTACAAAACAGTACTTGAGTACAATAAATCAGTCAATCATTTGTCAGTTTCGTGGTTTCCTGCAGATTACACTGTTTTATTTTACAGTTAATTTTTTTAAATCAATTTATGCATTTATCCATATGCTTTTATTTTGAAGGCAGGACTAGTCGTGTTCCGGCTGCGTTTCCGCCTCTTTGACGCAGACGGTCTCGCCGTGCTCGTTTCCACATGCTAATCATTAACAGGAGCATGACGTCAGCGGCTTGGCAGCGCGAGGGAGCACCAAAATAGAGAGAGAGGGGGTGAGGAGGGGGGGGGGGGGTAAAGGGTGAGAGTCTGACAGGCTCATTAACTAATTAACTAATTTACTAATTATCTGATTATCTAATTATCTGGTGTAGGTCGAATCTCATTTTAAACTTTTTGAAATTCGTATTCAATTCAACTTTCTCTAATTTCAAAACTTTCATCTCCCGAATCACAGCAGTAAAAATATTCTTTTAATTTCTGTTATTCATATTTTATTATTGTTTCATTTCTTATGATGCTACTTTTGTTCGACTATCTACTACTATGGCATACACTACTACTACTGCTACTACTACTACTACTACTACTACTACTACTACTACTACTACTACTACTAACAATAACAAAAATCATAATAATAAATACCTGGTGTGATTTTTACCCCTTTAAATGTCTCACAACCCTCAGATCTAACTTGTCCGAGCACAACAGTAGTACTGCTTATACAATGAAAATATAATATAATATATGTTTAATAATATATCAGTCAAAGCCTGAAAAGTATTTGTCATTTTGATATTTGAGCACATTCCACATGATAATACGGCTTTTGTCTCTTTTGTTTGATTCAGGATTTTTTTTTAAGTTTAACATAACCTAATAAAACTACCTCTCAAATTTGCAGGATTTGTGTAAACTTAGTAGCTCTTGTGATAATTACATATTTTCTGCACTTAATTGTAAAAGGACAGATTTAATGTACTTATCGACTGACTCAGTATCAGTTCTGAGGTTCACACAGTCGAATACAAACAAGGTCTTTTTATGATGAAACTGGATTTTGAATCTAGATTCTCGATCCACCACAGAGTCGAGCAGAAGGCGACGGAGCTGAGACATTTTAAAACCTATGTTCTAACACATGGAACCTTCTGCTGATGTGAGCCCCTGTTCTCCATCTCTGACACTCTGAAGGTGTGAGTGGGTTCGCTCAGCTGCAGAGTGAATTCCCTCCAGCAGAGGAAACTCCCCGGGCCTATGTTTGATATCTGAAGGAAACACATGACGTCATGTTGCATGAGCGTTCCCAAAAAGAGTCCAGATAATAAATGAACCGGATACACATGGAACCCCATTGATACTGTTTGCATATTCTTTGTGTGTTTTACAATAAAACAGAAATTAATCTCTATCTAACCTGAAGTTTACATTGTTCTCAGTGCAGCTGTTTATTTAGTTTGACTTTAAACAGTTTTATTCCTTCATCAACTGAACGATTGAATGTTGTATTTCTCTGAGGGTGTTTCGTCTCTTGTGGTCGTTGTTGTGATTGTTTGTTGATGTTTTGCCAAGTTTCCAACGAGAAATGACAACAATCACTTCAGATACAGAAACTTGTGGTTTGTCCACTAGGACCTGAGTAGGGTCCTGTCCACCACTGCTCCCCGGCACCAACATGGAGAAGAGACCTGTCTTCACCCTGAGCTCCGAGGACAAAGAAATCTCTTTATCAAATAAACAAAGACATTTGAATTTAAAACTTCTAGTGTTTCTGTTTGTTTCTGTTTCCCAATTCAGACATGAATAGTTTAAACTTGAAATTCAAACCATGTTTCACTCTTGTTTTTGTTTTACCTTTTGACACATAATGATATAAAATAATAATTATTTGAGCAGCTTGTTCCTTTAAATACAAAATAAAAAAATTGCGTATTTTAGCCCCACCGCGTGGCTGATAAATGGTATCACAATAACTAACTGCCAATCAACACAAACATTAAAATTTTAATTAAATATTAAATAGAGGTTAAATGCTTTGACTTTTGAACCAGCAAGTTTTTCATATCAATTAATGAGATTAACCTGAAATAAATAATAATGTAACACATCAGGTTAACTAAGGACTGCGTTCCAGGGGGCACCGTTGAGCCATTTTGCCAAGCCCATTGAAAATTTGAGCATTTTAAAGGCCTCAACAGGTCAATTCATTTGCCTGATCACCAAAAGATCTGGAATCTCCTTGTGTTTCCAAGTTGACGTCTACGTCTTCTACGTGTACGAGGGACACATCAGGAACATGTGAGGAACACGTCAGGAACATATGAGGTATACATGAGGAACATGTAAGGCACACATAAGGAACACGTCAGGCACATGTCAGGAACACGTAAGGAACATGTGAGGAACACGTGAGGAACATGTCAGGAACACGTCAGGAACGTGTCAGGAATACGTCAGGAACACGTCAGGAACACGTCAGGAACATGTAAGGAACATGTGAGGAACACGTGAGGAACGTGTCAGGAACACGTCAGGAACACGTCAGGAACATGTAAGGAACATGTCAGGAACGTGTGTCCAGTGTAGCTCTGAAAACAATTAAATAATAAATAACCAATAACTGGGAATGCTTCAAATTAACTTGTTTTTTGAAGCTGTTTGTTTAAATTAATGAAACCAAAAAAGTTTCCAGTATAAATAATAAATAGATAAATATAAATGAGTAGAAACCGATTGTGACGGAACCAGCTGCTGCTGTGTTGTCTAAAGAGGCTGAAGCTCAGAGGACAAACAGGAGCTGGAGGAAATTTGGGGATAAAGGTCTGGAGGCTCCACTGGCAGCAGAAAGTGAACTGATTCCTGTTTATTCTCAAACACAGTTTAAAGGAGAAGGTCCTGAAGGATCAGATGAGCTGAGTCAAGTCATTGGACCATGGTCAGAAATGTGACGTTTCCTCAAACCGTGTAAACATTTAGGGACGGCGAAGATTCATCCTTCGCCAGAGGAGACGATGTTGTCATAACTCCACTGTGCATTGTCCTATCACCACCAAACTTCTGTCTTATGATCGGAGTCCAAGCCTGAACAGCTCAATGTGTCAATATAAGTTGTTGTTACATTGTCCGATTGACATAAAATTGCTCACGCTACATCAGAGCCCCTACTTGAACAGATCTATTATATATATTATATTGTAAAATATTAATATATATTTTTTCTCTCTCTGTTAACAACAACAGTTTGGCTTTTTTGTGCCGAAATATAAAATTGGTCACTCTACATCAGACCCCAAACTTGAACAGATCTATTGTTGTTGGTGTTTGATTACACGCCATCAAAACATGAGGTTTTCGCATCTGTGTGATGTCACAGTGTGTGTGTGTGTGTGTGTGTGTGTATGTGTGTGTGTGTGTGTGTGTGTGTGTGTGTGTGTGTGTGTTGGACAGATGAGAGATTTATTTGATCAGAAGCAAACAAGAGTTTCTGTTTCTGACCTGAACAGATCACAGATCAGTCTGTGCGTAGTGATACTGACACGCTGCACGTGATGGCTGAACGTAATGCGTGATGAGGGGCCGTGGTTCGGAACATCGATGACAGTCCGAGGTGAGTGTCATCGATCACTCACGTACCGCACGTACAGTGGGCTGGACATGAGGAAACACCAGGAAGCTGCAAGTTCGAGCCCCGCCCCCCTCCTCCTGGCTCAGCAACTCAGTGCGTGTGTGAGAGAGAGAGGGTGTGTGTCTGTATGTGTGTGTGTGAGGAACACTGTGCTTCTCAAACTGAAAGTGTGTGTTATCAGAAGAAGAAGAAGAAGAGGTCCTGATGAAGCTGCTCCTCCTCCTCCTCCTCCAGATGTGCAGCTGTGCAGAAAGCAGGTGTTTCTGTCAGGTGAACCAAACCGCTTTTATTCTGACAGTTTCCTGTTGTTATTTAACTTTTCTTTCCTTTCACTCTAAACTTTAGATTAGTTTGATTTAGATTTTAGATTTAGATTTAGTTTGTATCCCAGTGTCCAGTGGTAGTTTACAGTCTGAGTGTGTGTGTCCATCTGAGCTCAGGTTCCACCGCTGTCCAGTCCACTTTTCACGCCATGTTACTTCCTCTTCCTCTCAGCGTTTCCTCTGTGCATTTCCTCTGCTGTGACGCCTCCCAGCGTTTGAAACACAACATTGCATGTAGTCGCCTGCGAGCGAGAATATGAAATAAGATAAAAACTATAGAACTGTTGTAAATTTACTCGCTATGTTAATTGTATATATTTGAATAAAAAAGACTGTTTGTATCTATGTTTAATAATATAAAGATTATTGAATCAGCTTCTTGAAAACAGTATTCAATATTTATTCACATTTTATCTGCTTTATTTTCTCAATTGTGAATTTCCTCAACTGTGGCTCAATAAATGTACATCTTATTCTATCTTAACTTATCATATTTTATCTTAACTTATTTGATCTTAACTCAACTGTTTTTAATGAACTGTAAACCAGGGCTGGGAGATTATTTTTTAAAATGATGTCAAAGCTAAGATGTCATCTTTTGATATTGATCTCGATAAATGACTGATTATTATTTATTTCATGTTTAAAACTTGCTGGTTGTGGTTTTAAACTCTAAAGTCAGTGAAACATTCTACAAATCTGAGGTGGATTCATTGTGTGTTTTATCTCTCCTCACAATCCTTTCTCACAATCCTTAACATTAAATCAATATCTTTTGAACTTGTATAATATTGGTATTGATTACAATGACAAAATTGAGCTGCTAAAGCCTAATGAAAACATCTCATCTTGGCTCATATGAGGGAATAAGTATGTTCACTATAACTGCAGAGTTTTGAGGACATATCTTCCTCTTGTCTAAGGTCACGGGCGACCTGGACGACTGCGCCTGTGACGTGGAAACGATCGATGGCTTCAACAACGAGCAGCTTTTCCCCAAACTCCAAACACTTCTGGAGTCTGACTATTTCAGGTTCTACAAGGTAAATGAACACACACACACACACACAAACACACTCTACACAGGGTGTGTTTATGAGGTTGTGAGTCAGGGTTTTGTTCCTGTGCAGGTGAACCTGGACAAGCCGTGTCCGTTCTGGACGTCGAGCGCTCACTGTGGTCTGAGGGACTGTGCTGTGAAGGCCTGCGCTCCTGTGAGTCCCCTGATTTCAACCATTTCACTTTATTACTGGTTTCAATGGTGCCAGTGTCGTGTCAGAACTTTCTCAGCAGGTTTGAGAACCCAGTGTTTTGCAGTTCACGCTCCACACCAGTGAGCCGCTGTTCCAAGTCTTTGTTTGCTAAATAAAGCTCAAGAGAAGAAAAGGAGGTTATGTCAAAGTCAAATTTAAATATATATAGCACATTTAAATCAACTAGTGCTTTACAAAGTCAAACATACAACAAGAAAACAGCAATACGTAATATGTGATATTATCAGAAAATAAAAAAGAAACGGGGTAATTTCCACTTAAGATATAATAATTTGTTAGGTCAAAATGAGAAACAGTTTAATCTCCAGTCGTCTGATCAACCTGAGATAAACAAACCAATCAGCTTCACTCACATCAGACTCTGCCTCTTGTCAGAATGAAGTTCCAGAGGGGATCAGATCTTCATCACACAACAAGGTGAGTCCATCTAAAAACACATAGATGAAGTCATACATGTGAACTAAATAGAAAGTCACGAGGAACAAAGCCGACATATCCTGTCATGTGCTGTGTGTGTGTGCTGTTTGTGTGTGTGTGTGTGTTTGTGTGTGTGTGTGTGTGTGTGTGTGTGTGTTTGCGTGTGTGTGTTCAGTATTCAGCAGAAACAGACATGCAGCTGGATGAGTGTGAGAAGACTCAGCATCTCGGAGCTGTGGACGTTTCGTTGAGGTGAAGATGAGGAAGACGAGTTCACTGTTCTCATATTAGAGATGAAAAAAACTGAAAATGTTAGAGAACAAATCTATTAAGCAGGTTTTCTGTGAGGTTTAAAACATCTGGTCTGTTTCGATTCCCAGTGCCGAGACCAGAGAGGCTCTGCTCGACTGGCGCAAACACGACGATGAGGCCGAGCGGTTCTGTGTCACAGACGGTGAGATTCAGTCCAACGAACGAGAAGCCAAAACAAAACTGTATTTATTCAGATCACAAACATTTCTGCACAAAGAAAAGTTTCCCCGGAAATTATATTATATCATATTTAGAAGAATAAAGAATAAAAAACATGTATGGGAAAAAAAATGGGGAGAATATTTAACTATTTAAAGAACTAAAATGTACGGAGTTTATTTGGGGCATTTAAAATTATTCTAGAAAACCATTTAAAGAATATCTAATCTTTTAAGGGAGCATAATAAATTGACAAATATTTTGTAACTATAAATATACAGAGTATATACATTATTTGATAATTTAGAGTTATTAACATAATGTTGATATTTTCAGGAAAACACAAATTAGAGTAAAAACTGAACATAGTTTAAAGGATATTCGGAGAATATGATAAAAAGTGAATGTACATTTTATATGTAAACTAATGGAACATAGATCAATATCCTTTGTATTTAGAGTTCACTACAATACTACACATTTTGGTGAGATATTGATTCGGATTAGTTTTGGTTTCTGTTTCCCAGACGAGGAATCTCCAGACTCCCAGTACGTGGACCTGCTGCTGAACCCTGAACGCTTCACGAGCTACAGAGGACCTGAGGTGTGGAGGATCTGGAACAGCATCTACGAGGAGAACTGCTTCAAGTGAAAAACTCAGAAAAAAATACAATTCGTGCTATGATTACCATTAGTTATAACCCTGCATCCGCTTCTATGCAGACGATACTGTTTTATATGAAGTAGAGTTTTACAACGAGAGCATGTGGGTGTTTAAAAACCTTCTCCCTTCATTCTGCCTCGCAGGCCGTACACTGTCAGACGACCTCTCGTTCCCGACTCCTTCCACAGCAGCTCAGGAAGCGAGGGTGAGTTCACTGGACCACTCGCTTCATGTGGATCCTCAGGTTCTTCTTCTTCTTCTCGGGTGATAAGCACTTTGTGTTTATTATCTTGGAGAAGGAACTTTCAGTTATTAAGATATTAGGAGATAAAACCAAATCAATTTAAGTTTGTAAATCGCACCAAAATAACGGAATTTAGGATTAAACATAGATTGCTCATTTTCTCCCAATAGTAGACATTATTTTAAAAGGTGCCGACTTTTGCCTCTGGACTTGCAATCTTAAATGTACATTGAAAATGGAAACGAAACCAATTTTTTTTAATCTGGGAACCCTATTTGAACTATGAAGATCCCGGGGTCTCTACAATATTACTCTTGTTTTTAATTTACTTATTTATGTCCTTTAACTGGGTCTTCCATATTATCCTTGCAGCTTCTGACACTGTATGAATCTGAGCCACTATTCAGTGTCTGTTTGTTTTAGTAGATTTTATTTGTTTCCTATTTTGATCTATCATACATGTGAAACTATAACCGTTGTGTTTACTTTGCAGCGAGGACGTTCTACCACTGGCTGGAAGGTGAGCGCATGTTTCCCCTGAAGAGGATCGACTGACAGAGACGCTGCTGTGGAGTATTTGTTTGTTGATTCCGTTCCTCTCGCAGGTCAGTGTGTGGAGAAGAGAGCCTTCTACCGCCTCATCTCCGGCCTGCACGCCAGCATCAACATCCACCTGAGCGCCAGGTACCTGCTGGACGGTGAGACTGAAACACACAAACCCTCCCGGACTCAATCGACTCCACTCGTTATTATGTTTCCAAACATTTTGAACGTAAATAAATAAGTGAACGTGTCTCTTCCACCTTCAGACAGCTGGTTTCAGAGGAAGTGGGGTCACAACGTGTCGGAGTTCAGGACGCGGTTCGACTCGGAGCTGACGGAGGGCGAGGGGCCGAAGAGGCTCCGCAACCTCTACTTCCTGTTCCTGATCGAGCTGCGGGCGCTGGCCAAGGCTCTGCCCGTCTTCCAGCAGCCGTCATTCCAGCTCTACACCGGCCGAGCCGAGGAGGACCGGAGACACAAAGAGCTGCTGCTGCATGTCGCACAACTGGCCAGGTCAGTCCGAGGGCTGCTGGTACTCCCGTTAATATCATAAACATGTTCTATTCAAATACAGCTACAGGCGTTTAAATCAGGATCTTATTTTCTGTTTATTTATTTTCTGTAAATTGTCCCGTATATGACTTTTAAATCTTTACAGTGTATGAGACCCTCTATTCACTGACCCTTTAGTCAAGTAAGGATCAAATAAAATAAAATAGAGATGAATTTAAAATGTTAATATGATGATTTCTCATTAGTGGTGCTTCCTGTGCTGTCGTTGTGTGCGCTGCAGTTTGTTGTGACCTTCCTCTCCGTCCTCACTCCTCCAGATCGTTCCCTCTGCACTTTGATGAGACTTCTCTGTTTGCCGGTGACGAAAAGGAAGCAGGCAAACTGAAGGTCTGAAACTCTGCTGGTGTGAAGCCACACTGATATTAAAAGCCACAAAAATCAGGAGCTTTGTCTTGACTGAAAACAAAATGAGGTTCTCCTCAAATTCAGTTTGACAAAGTAACTGTGCAGCCTCTTGTTGCCTCTTTGTCTTTGGTCTTAAACCTGTTTTAAGTCGAGTCAGATTTATTTGTACAGCACATTTCAAACAACAGGAGTTGAGCCAAAGTGCAAACACACTGTGACTGTTTGTGTGTCTGTTTGTGTGTGTGTGTTTGTGTGTGTTTGTTCCCACTAGGAGGACATCAGACTGGCCTTCCTCAACATCTCCAGGATCATGGATTGTGTCGGCTGCTTCAAATGTCGACTGTGGGGGAAACTGCAGGTGAGACGTTGTTTTAATGTTTAATATGTGATTGTTTTTATTTGAATCAATATTTTGTTCTCGGATGATAAGGTTTAATGAGGGTTTAACAACAGCCAGGTCAGTGTAAGTATTGTGATGAGCCGTTACATTTTGATTTGCTCTGTGATTCTCTCTCTCTCTCTGTGCCTCTGTGTTTTCATCAGACTCAGGGATTAGGCACAGCGCTGAAGATTCTGTTTTCAGAGCGGCAGATTGAAGCTCTGCCCGCGGCGGCGAGCCAGCGGCGACCCAGTTTCCAGCTCAGCCGCCAGGAGATCGTCTCCCTGCTCAACGCCTTTGGAAGGTGAGAGTCCGGCGAGAGTAAACGATAAATTACATCATGTGATTATACACTACTGGCATTTATAGGCTCAGACACAAAAAGCCACAAATGTTTGTATTATATCCTCTGGAGTCAGTGAGCATAAGTTGACGTTTTTCTGTAATTGTTCTTGGTGGCACCTGAACACAGAGATGACTGTTGTTTTAACCTCTCGCAGGATTTCAACAAGCGTCCGAGAGCTGAAGAACTTCCGGACGCTTTTATCAGAGGAGCGGTGACGGCGTAAGGAGGCGTCTTCGTCTATTTCTATTAAACTTATTTTGACTTAAATCTAACACAGTAAATCTGATATTTTTAGTTATAATCACAGCCTAAACATCGCTACTGTGGAATCATATTCTCTTTATTATTATTCCTTATGCGCCTCCATCTTGCAGCAGAATTATTAATTATTGCCGACTTCGTTTTCTTTGCTTTCTAAAATAACGATGGGTACCTTGAAAGGCACTGTAGAAATCTAAATTGTCATTATTACTATTGTTATTGTTATCATTATTAGGGTCAGAATCTTTTTGCTCAGAATTTACTTCCCGAAGTTTCATTTTTGTTTGTTTGATGAATAATTGATAAATTCATTGATTTTAATGTATTTTATTTTCTAATAAGAATTCAATCTTTCTTCCTCTTCAGTTAAAATTAAATCTGAAGTTTTGATTTAATCACACATTTGTCTCTTACTCTTACTTACATGACTGTGTTGTATGAAACTGGTCCCACTGATAAGATAAGATTGAAGAGTGTAAATTATGATTTAGATTTTAAACATGTTTCTTTATGTTTCTTTATATTTATTCTTTAACTAAGATTATCTCTGTTCAGGTTCCTGTGTATCTGCTTTACCTGATCACACGTTTCCCAGTGGCCTGTTGTTGTGATTATGCTGCTCACCTGAGGATGGCGCTGTTTGTATAGAAAAATGTTTTCCACACCACAATCAATCTGCTCTGAAGAGTCTTCTAGAAATCATTTAAAATCTCTACAGAGGGATGTGATGAGTGTTGAGGTGAAAAATCTCCTAATGAGAAAAACGATATTAAGTTTGTGTTTGAACTTTAATTCTGAATAATGACGAGATTTGTTTGTTGAGAAATTGTATAAATGTAATGAACAGATCAGTAAAGTTCAGAAATAACATTAAATGTAATTTAGAGTTTTGACACTTGACTGAATGAGACGTCTGTTCAATTACAAGAAACACACGAGACAAACTAGTGGACATGAAGGCAACATGTGGAGAGTGAACGCACCACAGTGGACAGTGAAGGGTTAAGCTGTGTAATAGGATGAATGGAGATGTGTTGAACTTGAACGCACCACAGTGGACAATGAACGCATCATGGACAGTGAAGGGTTAAGCTGTGTAATAGGATGAATGGGCAGTCTACAGTCAACTCTCCCTCACTGCCAACATTACTGCAGCAACACGTTCCTGTAGATTCATGCTGCAAAACATCAGGAGAAAACGTCCCCTTCTCACTCAGAGGGCGGCGCAGGCTCTGGTCCAGGTTCTGGTCCAGGCCCTGGTCCAGACTCTGGTCACCTCACACCTAGACTACCGCCCCTCCCTCCTGGCAGGTCTACCTGCTGGTGCCCTCTGACCTCTGCAGCTCATCCAGATAACAGCAGCTCCACTGGTCTTTAACCTAAATTCACTGACACTCCTCCGCTCCCTTCACTGGTTACCAGTGGCTGCCTGCATCCGTTTCAAAACACTAGTACTTGGGTACTGTGCTGAGAACGGATCAGGTCCAGTCTACATCCAGGACATGGTCAAACCTCACACCCCAGCACGCTCAGTCCGCTCTGCTTTGGCCAATCGGCTCGTTGCTCCCTCACAGCTAAACACTCAACAAAAACACGACTGTTTGCTGCCCTGGCTCCTAAACGGTGGAACGAGCTCCCCCAGGACATCAGGACATCAGAGAGTCTACACAACTTCCACAGCAAACTAAAAACACACCTCTTCAGACTATACCTTGAATAGAAGTTTAAATAATCAATTTAGTAGCACTTAAATGTCCCTTACTTATAGCACTTAGTAGTTTGGCTTTCTTGAAGAACTTGTACTTCCTTGATTATTGTTGTTCTGGGTTTGTTGCCTCATGGTTGATGCTCTTATTGTGAGTCGCTTTGGATAAAAGCCTCCGCTAAAGGAAATTTAATGTAATGAGTGGATATTGCGGTGGACAGTGAACGCACCACAGTGAACAGTGAAGGCATCACAGTGGACAGTGAACGCACCACAGTGAACAGTGAAGGTATCACAGTGGACAGGGAACGCACCACAGTGAACAGTGAAGGTATCACAGTGGACAGGGAACGCACCACAGTGAACGCACCACAGTGAACAGTGAAGGTATCACAGTGGACAGTGAACGCACCACAGTGAACAGTGAAGGTATCAGAGTGGACAGTGAACGCACCACAGTGAACAGTGAACGCATCACGGACAGTGAACGGTTAAGCTGTGTAATAGGATGAATTGAGATTGCGGTGACAGTGAACGCATCATTACAACAGACGGCAGCAGAGGAGCAGGAGGAGGAAACTGATCCTCCGCAGAAACAACACGACAACACTCTTTATCTCTCGTTCCTCAGTTTTATTTCCTCCTTATTTCCTCGGAGGAAACTTCCGGTTCGAGCCGAGCGGAGCAGGAAACTGTCTCTGGAGCAGGAGGCGACTTCTCCTGGTTTAATGGCCGAGGAGGAGCGACGTTTGTCCGCGGAGAGAAGTGGGAACATGTCGCTGTGTGTGGAGGATTAAACGAAGGAGGGATATTTTTTTATTTAAAAAAAGAACCGAAGCTACTCAGCTGCACGTGAGAGGAAGAGGAGGAAGAGGAGAGAAGTGTTCAGTCTGTTCTCCTGCTCGGAGTGAACCAGGTAAGGGACCTCACCTGTTCATCAGCACATGCTGCGGCCACCTGTGTGCAACCCCGCGTTACAGTTACACCCAGCGTTACAGATACCCCCTCGCTGTGTCACACTTGTGTTGTCATCGAGCGCCTCCTCGTTACTATTTTAAATATCTACTCGTGTGGCCAAGAGGAAAGGTGAGGGGAAACATGAGTGATCCCGTTACAGTTACAGCCCGCGTTACAGTTACTTCTTCCTACCAGGGACCTGCAGAGTCCTTGAGAATCCGACTCTTGAGTTCAAACATTAACTCTGTTTAAAACCCAAAAGTAAACATTTGTTTTTCTGTATCAATAGGAAAGTGGATTTCAGTGTTTTCCCCTCATTTATTTTATCTAGAGCAGATCCGGATCAAGTCTTATTACATTCAGGTTTACATCAGGAATGTAGATCGAAACAGGTTTCAGGTTATAGATCTAGACCTGGTCCAGTTTGGTCTTCACGATGTTTACAACCTCTCTGTGAATCCAGTCCAGATCTAAGTCTAAGGGTATTTGGGTTTTTATCCCGGTCCACTTTCTGAATAAATAAATCTGAAGCATCTTTAAACTGGGACTCCTGTTTAATCCTCAACTCTCAGTTTGATGGTGTTTTGTCCACATGAGTGAGAAACCTCAGTTTATTCTGGTTTTAAATATCGAATAAAGGTGAAACTGTTTATTCAACATCTCTGTTATAATCTATTCCAGATTTGACAGAAGTCTAAATATAGTGATTGTTCCCCGGGCCTTGTCCCGTGTGGTTTACATGAAGGAAAACATGGAATCTAGTGAGTTTGAGACGAGAATAAAGTTTTTTACGAATCTGAACCCGTGTTTTACTCGATCTTTGTTTATCTGCTCAAGATTTGGCAAATTTAAGTTTAGAGGGTTTTTATCTGGACGTGGGGAGAAACACTGATCGGACAAAATACACATCCAACCCTGTTGAAACTGTCTTTACACTCCTGGTTAATCTAATCCAGATCTGACAAGTCTGAGTAAAGTTGGTTTGTGTCCACATGAGGAGAAACCAGTGGAACAGGCCTACATCTGATCTGGGTTCTTCTGGATCTGGTTTCACAAAGAATGTGCACAGAAAACAGATTTACTGACTCTGACCCGGGGTTCAAACACTCTATCTAAAACACTTTAATAACTGTACTGTTATGTAATACTTTAAATATTCGTTTTGGTGTCACCTTCATCACTTTAGCTTGTGGTGAATGTTTACAATCGAGGCTGCGACGGTTAAACCCGCTAATATCTGCGCTAACATTCATGTGCTGCGTGAAAATCTGCAAGTTTTCTAGTGAAATTTTCCCAAATGCTCTGAAAATGGACTCGAAGAGAAGAGAATTGAGTAAAACTTCAGTCATTCTGCTCAATCACTTCAACAGTTTAATATCAAAATGTAAAGGTGCATCGGGTCGTTCCTGGCCAGTAGGGGGCAGAAGACAAAGATCGCTCACAAACTCCCAGAAGTCCTGAAATAGTATTGACACAGTCTGAGTTTGTTGTTGTTCTCGTGAAAAGACTTCAGGGCAACGACAGACCTAAATGAACGCAGAGACGATCTTCAGAGGTTAGAAAGTCCTCTTGTGTTTTGGAGGCGTGGCTTTGACTCATTTGAATATTGTAGCCTGCTCTTAACTTCTCAAGGATTATCAACCGTAGCTTTTTATTTGGAAATCACTTATTACTTTTGTCAGTGTGGTGCGGTTAGAAAACGTGACTCAACATCTGCGTCATGTTCACCGTCCTCCGTGTTTGTTCGGTTTGTCGTCGTGCTCGTTTCCGTCTGTGGCAAGAACGACAACTGCTGCCAAAGTTACGAGTGTTGAAAATAAACAATGGAATATGAAGCGGTAGAAATTATCACACAAGCACAAGCTGTAAAGGTTCTGCAGAGTCGACTGAAAATACATCTCAAATTTAAAGATTGAAGTCGTAGAAAATGTTTTGAAGCCGTCTTTTCTTTTCTCTCGAACTTGAGAGAAAATGTTATTTGTGAATCTGCCGCATGTTGTTTTCTTGCTTCCACTGACTAACTGATTTCTAACAGTCTGTGGTCTGTTGTTTAATAGAAGTCCTCCTGTGGCTGGGTGTGGGGGGGGGGGGGATTCCCTGACAAGCAGCAGTATTGTAGTATCCACTGTGGAGGCGGGACTCCCCCTTCCTGCCCACTCCCCCCCCCCCCTTCAGGGCTTCGAATCCTGCCGAGCGAGTGGAATTTCATGGAAAGATGAAATATGTCATTGCAGAGCGTGAACTTTCTCTCAGTTTCCGTCGGGTCCACGTTCCTGCTCCTGTTCTCCTGAACGTTGGGTTCACACCATAGGTCCGGATGTGAAGAGGAGCTTCTGGGACGTGAACATTATTTCACCACGATGCAAAGAAGGAAACTTTCTGTGCAGAGCCGGTTTTAACCAGCTCAGTTTCATTTACTTTATCTTTCAACACATCTTCAAATGAAACCCAGCTGACTCTGACTAAAGGACACGTTTAACACTGTTTCATACTTCATGATTTTAAATTATTTAACATATAAAGTGATGATATTTAAATTAGCATTAAGAGAGATGGTGCATGGAGAGGCAGTTTCAGTCGTATTTATATTTTCTGGTTATATGTTCGGTGTCCTTCAACTTTAAGGAAAAACATTTAGCCTTCACATTTATGAAGCTGCAACCATCAAATGTTTAAATTATTATTATTATTACCATTAATCATTTATTGATTGACTAATCAGTAAAGACAATAGTTTGTTGTTGACTCCTGCTATTCAGGAACTTTTGCTGTTTCCTGGGAAACGTTCTCCAAACAAAACAAGTTGTCAAACTGGAATCGAGCGCAAACGGCCGGAGACGCGTCCTCTGGGTTAACTTCGTCTTTCAGGACCTGCAGTGATCAGCGGGTTGAGTGAGAGTGGTCGAGTCCTGCACGCTGCTGTGGAGCCGGGGGGGCGGGGGGGGGGAGTTGGTCCCGGCCCAACACGTTCTCAGTGATGTGGTTCTGGCTGGAAATGAGGGAACAGCTGAGAGTGTGGGAACAAGGCTGACTTGTCCCTTTCTGCTCCGCTCAGCTCCGCCTCTCTGCTGTGGTTCTGCTGGGAGACCTTCACTGACATGGACCAATCAGATCTGCTGATATGAAAACTTATTTTATTTTCAAGAAAACATTTATCTTTATACTGGTTAAATTTTTTTAATTCAAGTTTTGTATATTTGTCTGTTAGTCACAGCTATTTAAAAACATTTGTGGTTAAAGAATCAATCAATAGATTACGATGTTGATAACGACATCTTCAGAATCAAATTGTCTGTTTTTAATATAAAGATAAATCAGCTGACGTATTGGTATCCACCCCCAGTAATGCATATGGGTCAGACTAATGTTCACTGGGATTGATGACTGGTCTGAATCCACTGGTTTGGTCTCTGCAGGGTCAGAGACACTTTCTCAGAAATGTGAATTCAGGTAAATTGGTCGTTTGTGGTTTGGTCTTTTTAAAACCTGACACTCTGATCTCAGCTCGTCGTCCACGCAGGTAAATTTAGAGGTGTGAGTGAACCGCCCTGACCCCCCCCCCCCCCCGCGGGTCTCCTGCTGTTTCATTAGCCGCTCGCTAACGACTCCATGTGTGGCATTTCACCGGCGCTCCCAGAATGTGTCACCTCCAGGCGGCGAGGAGCCATATAACCTGCAGCTCCAGGCTGCGGGGATCGAACCGCATGTCGCTGTGGCCGCTCCGCTGTCTAACAAACCTCTCTGTGCTCTTCTCCTTGCTGCTGCTGCGTCTGCTGCTGTGGGATCTTCCTCTCTGCGTCTGTCCCTTCCCGTCTCTCAGGCCCGCGGAGACAAAGGCTGTCTTCTGCTTGGACGTCTGTCCGTCTCTGTTTTTGTCTCTGATAAGGTAAGTTCTGCTGGGTTTGGTCCAGGGTAACGTGTGCTTTTGTTGCATGTTGGGTAAGCAGGGTAACTTATGATATGTGATGGGTGGCCTGTGATTGGATGATTCATCCTGATGTGTGTCTGACTGGAGGAAAATACAAAATGCTCCTAAAGAGGTGAAGTGCAGGATTGATCACTCCAAAAGGTCAATAACCATAAACTGGTAAAAGTCCAAACTATACATACAGATAAACTATACTACATTTTTAGATATGGATATTTGGCAGCAGCATATGGATACTCATATCTTTTGAGTCAGGATGACGATTCATTTTCCAATATCGATATTTTGTTCCCACCTTTTAATACAAACTGTTCATAACTTGGCTCATTGTGATCCTGTCGCCTGATTAAAGCTCAACACACTTTAACAAGCTGTGATTCACACAGTGGTTTTTGTCTTTCTGGTCAAAACTGTAAAACATATAGTTGAACAGAAAAAGTGTTTTTCAGGACAAAAATCAGAAGAGAAAACAAAAAGCAGCAGTTTAAAGACGGGTCCGATTCTCATGAAGTGAAATCAAGAGTTCAAATGATTTAATGTAATAGAAAGATGTGAAAAACTGGAATAACTCCGGTGGCAGCAGGAGAACGTTTGGCTCCGACTCATTCACAACAACAGGGACATCAAACACACAACTCGCAGAACATCTCAGGAACATGTCTTCACGTGTGAGAAGCTTTCAGCCAATCCCAGCAGCTCTTACGTCTAAAATGTGAGCGATGAACTGAACCCGCCCATCGAAACATCTAAAATGCAAAAGAATCGATTTAATTTACTCCAGATCATTGTGAGTTTGCTGTTGTGTGGTTGTGTTGCAGCCTGACAACACACCGAGTTTAACTCTAGTCTGAAAGCACCTTGTGTTGGTGTTCTCTTCTCCCTCGCTCAACATCCGTCATCAGACCCAGGTTCACAGAGCGAGTGTGTCCCTTCCAGAGAAACACAGCTGGTTGTCTGCGGCCAGACGTCGGCCCAGTAGCTGCAGCTGGAGCACACCAGTATCTCAGAGTCACTGGTTTCGATGCTCGGAGGCTGCAGGCGCTGGTTGGTACCTACAGACTGAAGCTGGGCTGGAATGCAGGCGGCTGCAGCTTAAGGACTAATTCACCACAAGCCCGACGTACGTGTAGGAGCAGCGAGTGGCTGGGAAACTGTACATTAATCAGATTAATGGCCGTGAGTTTTCCAGTGCGGCTTATGAGGTCTGGACCGGCCTCTCTCTCTCTCTCTCCTCATCCCTCCCTCAGCTGCTCTGTCTATCCCCCCCTCCTCCTCCACCTCACCCTCGCCGGCCTGACCCACTTCTCTCTAAACCAGACTCTCCCTCTGTCTCACCCTTCCTCCCACGTTCACCCTCCTCCTCCTCCTCTGTGTTGTCTGTTGATTGTTTTTGTGTTTGCGAGCAGAGACGTCAGGTTGTGTTACAACTAAAAGAAGGAATTTGCAGCGTTGATATTAAAAAGATGAATAAATGAAATCTGCTGCTTATTCATCTTTGGCTTCATTTTAAAATTAACTCAAGAAAGAATTCTGAAACAGTAAAATAATTTGAGGAGTTGATTATTGTTATACCGGTTATTTTTCTTAATCTTCTAATCTTTTGTCAAACCAGAGACTCGAATCTCCACGTTTCCAACTTATTATGACATAAAACATAAAAGAATCTTCATCAAACTTTGTCTTCAACAAACAAGTATATAATTCCCTGCTGATACATTTTGATAATTGCCTCTTGACACTTATGAACTTGTCAGTGTGTTGATTGATCAGTCATCTATTGAACCGGTTCCTGTTCCTCTAATGAGATGTTGAGAGCTTAATCTTCAGGTTAATCAATAAAGACAATAACTCTTTGTAGCTGTTTCATGCAGATGAGCAGCTGTAGATCCAGAGTCACGGCAGGAGAACTGCTCAGTCGGCAGAAACCTGACGCCTGCAGCCGTTTTCACTTTATTCAGAAACAGCTGTTGATTCAATAAATCACTAAATGTGAAAATGTGGAGATTTGGAGCCGTGAGGAGGAAAATACTCATCAGATGAGTTTCTTATTATTTTGCTTTGCAGCTGATCAGTCCTGGAAAATAACAAACTGCAAACCTGCTGCAGACAAACAGTGATAGATAATTGAAGCCTTGTGACGGGAATGAGATTTATTATTATCCTGCTGGTGTCCGTGTTTACGTTTGAGCTTCGGCTGAGTTCTCTGTTGTTGGAAACGGCATCAGAAGCCTCTTGTTTGTGTCGTGTTGTCAAAGCTCCTCCTCTCCTCTGGTTCTCCTGCTCCTCCTCTCCTCTGTGTTCTCCTGCTCCTCCTCTCCTCTGAGTTCTCCTGCACTTCCTCTCCTCTGAGTTCTCCTGCTCTTCCTCTCCTCTGGTTCTCCTGCTCCTCCTCTCCTCTGAGTTCTCCTGCTCTTCCTCTCCTCTGGTTCTCCTGCTCTTCCTCTCCTCTGGTTCTCCTGCTCTTCCTCCTCTGGTTCTCCTGCTCTTCCTCTCCTCTGGTTCTCCTGCTCTTCCTCTCCTCTGAGTTCTCCTGCACTTCCTCTCCTCTGGTTCTCCTGCTCCTCCTCTCCTCTGGTTCTCCTGCACTTCCTCTCCTCTGAGTTCTCCTGCTCTTCCTCTCCTCGGTATTCTCCTGCTCTTCCTCTCCTCTGGTTCTCCTGCTCTTCCTCTCATCTGAGTTCTCCTGCACTTCCTCTCCTCTGGTTCTCCTGCTCCTCCTCTCCTCTGGTTCTCCTGCACTTCCTCTCCTCTGAGTTCTCCTGCTCTTCCTCTCCTCTGAGTTATCCTGCTCTTCCTCTCCTCTGGTTCTCCTGCTCTTCCTCTCCTCTGTGTTCTCCTGCTCTTCCTCTCCTCTGGTTCTCCTGCTCTTCCTCTCCTCTGTGTTCTCCTGCTCTTCATCTCCTCTGGTTCTCCTGCTCTTCCTCTCCTCTGAGTTCTCCTGCTCTTCATCTCCTCTGGTTCTCCTGCTCTTCCTCTCCTCTGTGTTCTCCTGCTCTTCCTCCTCTGGTTCTCCTGCTCTTCCTCTCCTCTGGTTCTCCTGCTCCTCCTCTCCTCTGGTTCTCCTGCTCTTCCTCTCCTCTGTGTTCTCCTGCACTTCCTCTCCTCTGGTTCTCCTGCTCCTCCTCTCCTCTGGTTCTCCTGCTCTTCCTCTCCTCTGTGTTCTCCTGCACTTCCTCTCCTCTGTGTTCTCCTGCACTTCCTCTCCTCTGGTTCTCCTGCTCTTCCTCTCCTCTGGTTCTCCTGCTCTTCCTCTCCTCTGGTTCTCCTGCTCTTCCTCTCCTCTGAGTTCTCCTGCTCTTCCTCTCCTCTGGTTCTCCTGCTCTTCCTCTCCTCTGGTTCTCCTGCTCTTCCTCTCCTCTGAGTTCTCCTGCACTTCCTCTCCTCTGGTTCTCCTGCTCCTCCTCTCCTCTGGTTCTCCTGCTCTTCCTCTCCTCGGTGTTCTCCTGCTCCTCCTCTCCTCTGGTTCTCCTGCTCTTCCTCTCCTCTGGTTCTCCTGCTCTTCCTCTCCTCTGGTTTTCCTGCTCTTCCTCTCCTCTGGTTCTCCCTGCTCTTCCTCTCCTCTGGTTCTCCTGCTCTTCCTCTCCTCGGTGTTCTCCTGCTCTTCCTCCTCTGGTTCTCCTGCTCTTCCTCTCCTCGGTGTTCTCCTGCTCTTCCTCTCCTCGGTGTTCTCCTGCACTTCCTCTCCTCTGAGTTCTCCTGCTCTTCCTCTCCTCTGAGTTCTCCTGCTCTTCCTCTCCTCTGAGTTCTCCTGCTCTTCCTCTCCTCTGAGTTCTCCTGCACTTCCTCTCCTCTGAGTTCTCCTGCTCTTCCTCTCCTCTGAGTTCTCCTGCTCTTCCTCTCCTCTGTGTTCTCCCTGCTCTTCCTCTCCTCTGGTTCTCCTGCTCTTCCTCTCCTCTGTGTTCTCCTGCTCTTCCTCTCCTCTGTGTTCTCCTGCTCTTCCTCTCTTCTGTGTTCTCCTGCTCTTCCTCTCCTCTGAGTTCTCCTGCTCTTCCTCTCCTCTGGTTCTCCTGCTCTTCCTCTCCTCTGTGTTCTCCTGCACTTCCCCTCCTCTCACACTTCAACCTCTCACCTCCTCTCATCTCCCATCACTGATCTGGGGCCTGTTCTGGATCGAGCAGCAGCCTTTAGCTTCTCAATACTTTCACATGGTTCAGGAACTAAATGGAAAGAGATTATCTTTTCACCACTCTCCATTTGTTTGTTTGTTTGTTTGTTTGTTTGTTTGTTTGTTTGTCAGCAGGATGACACAAAACAGTGGAAGTTTGTGAATTTAGTTCGTTGGACGGATGAGAAGAAAGAACTTGTTAAACTTCACCACTTTCTTTAACATTGAAGGACAGGTTTGGTTTCCAGTTTCCCAGGGAATCATTTATTGATCCAGATGAAGAAGATCAGAACTTTTCAGAACCACGAGGACTGAGAGACGTACTCGTGGTTCTGGATCAGTTTGGACGTTTCTGCTGTTTCTGCTTTTCAAAGAAGAAGGAGCATAAGCAGTGTGTGGCATTTTTCTAAATTTGATCCCAGCGGTTCATTGTTTCATAATCCATAATCCTGTGTGTGTGTGTGTGTGTGTGTGTGTGTGTGTGTGTGTGTGTGTGTGTGTGTGTGTGTGTGTGTGTGTGTGTGTGTGTGTGTGTGTGTGTGTGTGTGTGTGTGTGTGTGTGTGTGTGTGTGTGTGTACACGTACTTACGTACTCGGGGGGGACTGAACTCTAGTTCATAACCAGTGAGTGGAACCATGTAAACATGTAAAGTAAACATTGAGAAATACGGGAAAAACTCACTAAGAGCCGAGGGAAGGATGATGGTGAGGGAAATGGCCCCAAAAAATCGTAAATATAATTTACGTTTATGACATATTACTTTTGTTTAAATACGTAAACAACTCTCTTACAAACAGATGAAGATGTATTGAAACTGACAAATAAACTTTCAGACTTTACCCTAATGTGTGTGTTCACAAACTGTTGTGTTTCCACTGTGTTCATTTTGTACCGAGCTGTAGCACCCTGTCACATGTCCTCACCCCCCCCCCCCCCCCCCCCCCCCCCCCCCCGACCTGCGCTCACTTTACACCTCAACAAGTTGTTGGACACGTGCAGGACTCGAAGTTTACTTTGGGTTTGTTTGATTCGCTGTTAAAGATTATGAGACAAGTATTTAAAATATAATCGATAATAAAAACCATAACCTTCTACTGTGCGTGTTGTAAAGGTCTCTGCAGTGAAACCATGTTTCCTTCTATTTGTTGTACATGCAGACGATTTGAAAATACATTCCTGAAGGCATTAGCTCAGTGTACAGGGCGTGTGTGTGTGCGTGTGTGTGTCCATGCCTGTGTGTGTGTGGAGTCACTGATAATCATGAGAACTTGTTCAGCAGCAGCTCGATGGCTCCTCTGGGTTAACAAAGTTGTGTTAGAGCCGAGGTGAACAACTTTCTCTTATTGCTTAGTTTCACCTTGACATAAGTAAACCAGCAAATTAATGGAAAAAGTAAAAAATATACTAAATCTTTTTTACTTTTTATCGTCATTCTTAGTTTGTCTGTTATTTTGATTTATGACCAAATAACTGCAAAACTAGCGACATCCATCCCCCCCCCCAGCCCCCCGTGTGTAACTAATGCACATCAGCCTGTGACAGTTTCACTCGCAGCACATCAGAGCTTTTTATTTGTTATTATTTGTAGAGTTTCAACCGTTCAGTGTCTTTGTTTCGGTTTCAGAACTTGGCTCAGTATTTATTTCTCGGCTCGTCGGTCGACCTGCATGCAAACCTCCAGCAGGTTCACTGCAGCCACAGTACAACAGGATTGAGCTGCCAAGCCAACATGCTTTCAGTGAGCCACACCCAGATACTCACACACACACACACACTCACACACTCACACGCTCACACAAACACTCCTGTAGGATATAGGAGCAGTAATTAGCGACCCATGGAGAAGTCAGTTTTCTCATACTCGCTCATGTTCCAGCATGCTGGTGCCAGATGCTTCTGCTTACCACTTATCTGTGACACACACACAGACACACAAACTCACACACACACACACACACACACACACACACATACACACACACACACACACATGGCCATTCTTCTGTCTGTACAGCGTGGGGAGGTAAAACTCGAGCTCAGCTGTCTGACGGGGATTATCTGCCACGTCTGAGAGAAAAGTGATGTTGTGCGGTTGTGTTGTCGAACGTCTGCGTTTCACTAATGTTCAGCGTCACCTGCGAAACGCACCCACACACACTGACACACCTACACACACATTAAACCTGATCTAAGTGCACGTTCTCCTCCCTCCCGGTTCCGGCTGCTCTGTCATTGCAGAGTTTATTTAGACTCACCCGCTCCCACATCGTTCCCTGCAGAGTTCACCAAGGCTACTGTTGTGCGCTGCCTTTTAATTCAGCCTCGGCCTGGTCCCAGTGCATAGATCAGCTGCTGTTATTCTGGGAGACGTCTTGTTATTTACAGTGAGAGAGAAGATTGTGAAACACAGGGAGGAGGAAAAACCAGGATCCTCAAACAGTCCTGTCACGTCAAGCCCTGAACCCTCAGTGATGGTTTCAATGTTGTGTTGGACGACTGTGCACGTACAAAGCTTTTTGTCGGAGACTAAACTTGTTTTCAGACCTGACCTCCAGAGGAGGTTGGGTCCGGACCTTCTCTTCAGTTTCTCCTCTCTCTCATGCACAACGCAGGGTTCACACATGCAGCCGCTGTGGAGAAGCTCTGGAGGATCTCCGGAGTGCGGTGCATGTCTGAAAGCTGCTCGTTCAGCTCCGAGTCGACTTGTAAAACATCTGTGAAGCTGTGGGACAAAACGCATGTTCATGTTGTGACCTCAGCCAAGGACGTTGTGTGTTCAGTGCTGTTTGTTTGACTGTTTGCAGGATTACATAGGAACTAGCAAACTGATTTATTGAAACTTTAAAATAGATGCAAGGTTACGGGTAAGGGAAGAAACCATTCACTTTTGGGGGTGGATTTGATTAAAGGAGTTTGTCTGATCACCACCTGGGCGGGGGGGGACGTCCTCTTCTGTCCGTTTGTCTGTCGGCTGGTTTGTAAGCAAGATGACACACGTGAACAACTGAGCGGGTTAAAAATGAAACCTGGTGGAAGGATGTGATGTTCCGACCTCCCTCTAGAACATAGCGCCCTCCGAGCTGCAGCGGCCTCACAGCGGGGGGGGGGGGGGGGGGGGGGGGTGCAGCAGTAACGCACTCCACTGTCTGACTGTTGCGGCTGATTTTCCGGTTGTTGAACGTGAAGTTTGTGTAAATATAAAGGTTGTATTTTGTCAACAGCGTTTATGGTGGCTAATTCCCACTTGCTGAGATCATAGGTTACCTTGGTGGCGTGCATCAATGGTGGGGGTGGAGCCTCTGAAGGAGCAGTGAGGGAGGGGGGTGCTGTCCTTGCACAGAGACGCCACCTTAATGTTTTGTCGTCATGTTCTAAAAGGGCTTATGTGTGATTGGGTGCAGCCTGGCTGGATTCAGGAGGCCTATGAGCTTCTCTGCGTCTCAGCGAGTTGTGGAAGTCGAGGCGCCGACGCTCCTCCTGACGGGAGCAGCGGTCGGCCGCTCGGCGAGGAGCAGCAGGAGGTGCAGACGGGGACTGAAGCGTGTTTTCCTCTCGGGTTGTTGTGTCTGACACAGGAAGTGGTTCGGCCTTGAAGCAGGGTTTTTGTCCAGTGGGAGGATCACAGGGAGGAAGTGGATGTACGCAAGTCAGGGGTCACGGTGAACTGGTGACGGGTTCATCTGCAGAGTCAGGTCGGTGATGAGCTGCAGGTTGATCCTATGAGAGTTTGGAGACGGGTTGAGTGAGTTTGTGGTGACATTTTATACTTTGCATTAATAACTTCAGCTAAGGTAAATGCTTCATGCAATATAAAGGCAAGGAAGTATAGAATAAAAGCAATTTATACAGTGCAAACACAATATACACAGGAAAGAAGGTTTGCACACGAGCCATTGAATAAGGAGATCCCTGACCAACAGGTAAATAAAGATGGATGACGTGTCTCATGAAGCCAAACGATCACAGAAACAAACGCGGCCATCTTGTGTATTTGGAGTTTAACTAATTCAAACCAAACTGATCAGAAACGCGTGTCCCATCCATCTACATGGAGGTGGTGGGATTTATGACCTGTAGTGCAGCCAGCCACCAGGGGGCTATCGAGACACTGTGGCTTCACTATTTGACGCCATCATGTCGGCCATCTTGATGAACAGTCTACTATCCAAGGCTGGATTTGAAACAGAGACTCGGGGGGGGGGGGGGGGGTGTCTTCGTCTTCAGGTTATGTCCTGTCCCTCCGTCTGTCTTCACCGGGCACTGAGACGGTTAAAAGTGAATTGCACAGTGGAATCATCTCTGATAACTTGCAGATCCAAATGTTTTGTGCGTCGTCTCCTCTGATGAGTGAGACCCATTGTGTGTGTCCGGGACTCGTTGACACAGATTCGTGCCTCAGTAACGCAGCGGATGTGTGTGTGTGTGACACTGTGTTGTTTGTCGGACGCACACAGTCCAGTTGTGTGCAGTATGAGAACCGGGCAGCGACCCTGGAGAGAGAGACTGTGTAGGTTTGTGCGTCGCTGACGTGGAGCTGCACTTTGTCTGAAACTGTAGAACTGAGGCTGGACGAGCTGAGGACGCGACAAATACCAGAGAAATCCTAAAAACCCTCGGACCCCTTTATGTACAAGGCACATATTTCTATTTCAAGTCCATTTCTCATAAACGTATTTAGATTGGATTCTTTTTTTTGTGTGTCTTTCTATTCGATAGTGTGTTTTTAAAAGGGAGACATCATCATTTTACCATGAAGAGTTAGTATTTGTGACTTTAACAGGTATAATCTGTTCTGGAGCTTTGGATCAAATCCCATTGAAACTGACACTTTCTCCATTTCAGTTATAATTAGAACCAAGTTGTGTTGGAGAACTGAGTCTGAAATATCCTTGAAGTTTTTAAGCTTAACACCTAAAAATATTCCTGGAAATTACCCAGAGTAATGGACGTCTCACTTTTTACTCTCTCTCTCTCTCCCGCTCTCGCTCTCTCTCTCTCTCTCTCTCTCTCTCTCTCGCTCTCCCTCTCCCTCTCTCCAGTCGTTTCTGTAGCCGCCATCATTCCGTGCTGTAAGGCAGACATGTCTTCCAACGGAGACCTCAGCGACCTGGGGAGCTCTGACAGCTTCTGGGAGGTAGAGTACACACACACACACACACACACACACACACACACACACACACAACAACACACGCTAGATAGATTTAACCAGTTCAGACACATTACGGAAATGAAACCAGCAGTGAACGAATGTGACAGAAGCTCACCGAGCCGCTCTGCAGTCACATGAGGATCCATGATGATCTGCCAGGACTCGCACGCCAATATCTGGAAAAACAACATACCTGTACCTGCTCCTTCTTCTGTCTGTCCCCGGGTGCTCCCTTCACGCCGTCTCTATGTGTGTGTGTCTGTGTGTGTGTCTGTGTGTGGGTCTCTGCAGCCGGGGAACTACAAGAGGACGGTGAAGAGAATCGACGACGGCCACCGGCTGTGTAACGAGCTGGTCAGCTGCTTCCAGGAGCGAGCGAAGATCGAGAAGAGTTACGCTCTGCAGCTGAGCGACTGGGCCAAGAGGTGGAGGGGCGTCGTGGAGAAAGGTCGGTTGAAGAGGAAGTCATTGAACAGATTGTAAATCAGGTTGTTGAGGCTCACTGAGGTGATGGAGTACCCTCCTCTTCCCTCTCCACCCCCCCCAGGGCCTCAGTATGGCACCCTGGAGAAGGCGTGGCACGCCTTCATGCAGGCGGCCGATCGGCTCAGCGAGCTGCACCTGGACCTGCGGCAGCGGCTGGCGAGCGAGGACAGCGAGAAGGTCCGCGAGTGGCAGAAGGACGCCTTCCACAAGCAGATGATCGGAGGCTTCAGGGAAACCAAGGACGCAGACGACGGCTTCCGCAAAGCCCAGAAGCCCTGGGTCCGCAAACTGAAAGAGGTGAGGGGGGGGGGCTACATTCAAAGAGTCCCAATTTTTGGGTGAATATGAAAATGACGATAAAGGAAAATGAGAAAACAATGAGTTGTTGTTTAGTGTGATCGGCCTGTGATGCTGCTTGGAATGGAGTCATTCATCATGTTTCTAATATTTGATCTGACGTGTCAATGAGGAAGCATGACGACATCTAGTCTAATAATAATGTGTGTGTCTTTGTGTGTGTCTGTGTGTGTGTGTGTTGTAAGGTGGAGGCCAGTAAGAAGAGCTACCATCAGGCCAGGAAGGAGGAGTGGACGGCGTCGACCAGGGAAACGCACGCCAAGGCCGACCCGACCAAGTCTCAGGAGGAAGTCCGCAAATACACAACCCGGGTGGAGCGCTGCAACCAGGAGGCCGAGAAAGTACAAACACACACACACACACACACACACACACACACACACACACACACACACACACACACAGAGCTCCTTCCAGCACCACTCTGGGTGTGTCAGTGAGTCCAGGAAAACCTACTTGTTTCTCTGTGTGAGTCTGTCTGTGTGTTTGTGTAACATGACCAGGCTTGTCCCCTCTATTCTCTGTTCCGCAAAAACCCAGCAGCAGAAAAATCCTGCATCCTCTTCATCTTTGTGATTCTAGTTTGACCAAACACGCCTGTGTGTGACTTCTTTGTGTGTGTGTGTGTGTGTGTGTGTTTGTGTGTGTGTGTGTGCACGCCAGGTGAAGGAGCGCTATGAGAAGGCCCTGGAGGAGCTGAACCGCTGTAACCCTCGATACATGGAGGACATGGAGCAGGTGTTCGACCTCACCCAGGAGGCCGAGCGCAGGAGGCTGCGTTTCTTTAAAGACGTCCTGCTGGACACCCACACTCACCTGGACCTGTCCTCCAGAGAGGGGTACGACACACACACACACACACACACACACACAATAACTCAGAACGACGGCATGCAGACGTGTCCTGGTCTGGGAACATGTGTGTGTGTGTACACAGGAGTTAATGGGAAACTTGTGTTGTCCATTAACTACTGACCTCCTGGGCTGTTTAAACAAGTCCCTGTTACCATGGTAACCCTGATTGGGAGAAGTCCAATAAGTCAAAATATCGAACGATTCCACATTTTGGATTTTAACTCTGGAGACGAAGCTGACGCGAGACGTTAACGTGGGAATTGACAAGATGCGATTTAAAGTTCAGGTTCCTGGTGCAGCCGGAGAAATAAGAGACCGCCTGATGTCCACCAGAGACCTGACTTCCTCCAGAGACATGATGTCCTGCAGAGATCTCTTGTCCTGCAGAGACCTGATGTTCTACAGAGACCTGACGTCCTGCAGAGACCTGTTGTCCTGCAGAGACCTGATGTTCTACAGAGACCTGACGTCCTGCAGAGACCTTACTTCCTACAGAGACCTGTTGTCCTGCAGAGACCAGTTGTCCTGCAGAGACCTGACTTCCTCCAGAGACATGATGTCCTGCATAGACATGTTGTCCTGCAGAGATCTCTTGTCCTGCAGAGACCTGATGTCCACCAGAGACCTGACGTCCAGACTCGGACTGAGCTCAGAGACTTTAGTTTCTGGAGTCTCTCATTACCTGAGGGGAGTTACCGTGTGCGAGGGCGTTCACCAGGAGCAGTGACCAACATCTTCAGCTTCGTGTGTGTCCTTCAAACTGAGACACGAGTCCCTCAATGTAATCCTCTCATTGTCAGGCGTTCATTGAAATGCTGTAAATGTCCCTGCAGGTGCATATCGGTCAGTTGATATCAGCAAACCGATGAACTGGTTCGACTGAAATTAAACATACACACTTATCTTATCTTATAGAAAATAACACTTTAGAAAACATTGCAAGTCAAAAGAACAGATCCGGTACAGTGTTAAATGTCTCGGATCATAAAGGACGTCTGTCCTTTCCCTCTGACAGAGTTAATGTCTCTTCATGATGATTGACAGTCGTCTGTGTCCCACAGGTTCAAAGCTCTGTACCAGGACCTGGGTCAAAGCATCCGAGGGGCCAACGACACCGAGGACCTCAGGTGGTGGAGGAACACACACGGACCCGGCATGAGCATGAACTGGCCTCAGTTTGAGGTGTGGACACACACACACACACACACACACACACACACACACACACACACACACACACACACACACACACACACAGATATGAAACAGAACAATTACCTCAGGGCTCATTTTCAAGATGTTTGGAGAAAAGAATGAATGGAGTCACAGAAAATCTACAAGTCTGAACTGAAAAAGTTCAGACTTGTAGTGTGTGTGTCTGTGTGTGTCTGTGTGTCACACATTCCTGACCCCACTCAGAGGTCGGTTACACAACAGGGCTTTCACTGGAAACCGGTTGAATATTCAGTGCGTGTCTCTGAAACCCACACAGACACACACTCTCTCTATAGTTGTGAGGACATCTGACCCTGAAACCAAGTCTTCTTAACCCTCAAACAGTTCATTACATAATCCTAACACTAACACTAACCCAGAACAAAATGTCATCACAATGATGGTATTTAACCGAAAGTGGCCTCATAACTATAGAAAGACACACACACACATACACACACACACACATTCATTTAGTTGTGTATGGAAATCTACAGTTTTCAAGCAGCAGTCGAGGTCGGTGAGGACAAACAAATATTTACAGATATGAAAAAACTGACAGCCGAGTCTTTATTAGGTTTAAAGCTTGTGTGTGTTTGTGTGTATCTGCCTGAGACTCAGACAAATTCAAATAAAAACAGTTGTATCCTAACACAAGACACAATAACACACAAACAAAAGTGTGAAAATGACACTTTCCTCCGGTTATTCCTCAGATGTGTTGCTTTTAAAACGTTTGTTGGTCTGAAAACAAAAAGTAAAAACTCTCAACTCTTGTTTGTTCTATTTTTGTTTTAGTTTAATGTTCCCTTACCAACAATGAGGTTACTCATTAGTGCCACCATGTGGTCAGGAGCAGTGCTGCATGGCCATAGGAATCAAATATTCACAATGATTATTATTATTAAGATGATTATTATTAAACACTTCTGAAGCTGTGAAATTAATCACCATTTTTTATTATTCCCAGAGATTTAATCATTGTAAATATTTAGACGAAATCTGTCGTTTATTTCTCTCCAGATGTCTTCTTCTGAATTAAACATAGAAAAGTGAGGAATCAGTTCTTCATCAGATTCACGTCTCATTTCTCTGGAGGTGTGTGACTCCTGTCTGAGGATGAGGAAGATGATGATGAAGATGATTTAAGTGTTTGTTCTCATGCAGGTATTTTCACAGTGAGAGAATTATTGTGTTGTGTTGTGTTGTGTGTGCACTGCTCTAGATCTGGATCCTCAGATTTCACATCGTACAAAGGAGTTGAAACTTTACCCTCAGAAAAACTGAAACTGGATCGGATCTGGTTTGATTTCAGATATAAGACAAACTTCAGGTTGAAGGTGCGTTCAGGTGCCTCGTGTTCTGAGATCAGTCTTTTACTAAAGATGGTTCCTGGTCGCGTGTGAACGACGCAGCTGAAGAAACTGGAGCCTGGATTTCATTTAAACATGATTTAAACATGATATTGTTACACAACTGTGTAACAGAAACAAACCAACAACTCTCTGAATCAGTTTCAGAGCGTTTACGAGGACATTTCCTAAAAAGATAGATGCAGCTTGGTCCTAATTATACAACTAATTATAGAAATTGCACTTTATTGTTTACCAACAATGAAAATCTTTTCAGCAGTAAAAACGTGGAAAGTATTGAATAAGTTAATGTGCTTATTAATGCAGTAAAACAGATTTTTCTTTAATTCTCTAAGTACCATGAGTGTTTATACATGTATATTTTGTTTTGGTTTCAGTATAAACAGTGAGAATCTGTCAAGTTGAAGTGAAATTTTTTAGCTTCATTTTTCTAAATCTGAAACGTAAGAGGAGAGAGAGAGAAATTAATCTGCCCCGTCCTCTGAGGAAGCTCCTGGCGTTCCCACAGCGCTGCAGACACACAAACAGAGAACCATTGTACCGCCTGCACTGGTTTGTTTCTCTATACTGGTGAGGACTTTATCCATTCATGACTCCGCAGCTCAGCAAAAAACCTGAAGTTAAAAACAGGAAAAGAGGGGCAGTAAAATCCTTCTTAGTTTTTGATTCGTATATACACTTTGTGCATATGTGGTGTTTCTTCTTTACCTGCAGGGACATTGAGTTCACACACACACACAGACACACACACACACACACACACACACACACACACGCCTGCAGCACTGACAGTGTGGAGTTTGTTCTCTGCTCCACTGAGACTGTAAATACCAGTAACTGTATCCACAGCCTCCGACTTCACTCAGCACCATGTTATTATGACTGGTGTGTGTCTGTGTCTGTGTGTGTGTGTGGGGGGGGGGTCTGATTGACCATTGCTTATCTATTATATATCTGTGTTTGTTGACCAGACACTGAGACAAAAGAGAACCTCGTCTTTATCCGTATCAATCATCTGTTGTTTTTAAATAACTTCATGTCGCTCAGTTAAATCTTCTCATGTCGGAGTTAAAAGGATTTTATGATAGAAATATTTGTGCCCAAATTACAAATGAGATTTTCCTCTAGTGTCTTTTTGATCTTTCATGCTGCACAGGGGATTTCCCCCGAGTCCGTTATGGAGCCGCATTGATTAAGTTTAATATAAATCAATTGATAATCAATTTCTTTAAAGCAAAAGAACTTTCTTCGTACAACTTGTTCACTTTGGATTTTTTCTTAATTATTTTGTTCTTATAACTAAAACATTAATACCTATACTAAATATGTATTTTAGATTTGGGATTTTTTAAATAAATTCCTGACATTTTAACAATGAACATTAACATATCATGAAAGTAACCGTACAGACGAACATCAACCAGGTTCAACTGAAGCCTCTGAACTGAACAAGAACACAACTTCTATCACCTGAAATCTAGTGATGCATTTTCTAAATGTGCGTGTATTTGTGTGTGTGTGTGTGCGCCTGTGTGTGTGTGTGTGTGTGCGTGTGCAGGAGTGGTCTCCGGAGGCGAGTCGCTCCATCAGCAGGAAGGAGCGAGGAGGACACTCCGAGGAGAACGTGGTCACTCTCACCAACATCGTCTCTTCAGGCCGAGACGACGTCCCACCGAGTCCCATCACAACGGACACCAGCAGGTAGGACGTCTGTGTGTGTGTGTGTCTGTCTGTCTGTGTGAGTTGTTGTGCTTTGCCTACGTTACGTTACACAGTGTGTGCGTCTGATCCTCTGCCTCGTTGTGACGCCTCCTGCTCTCTCCTTCCTCAGGACGAAAGAGTATTCATCTGACTGGTCGGACGAGGAGATTCCCAAGAAGGCGCTGGCAGTGAACGGCGTGGGGGGGGAGGAGGAGGACGAGGAGGAGGAGGAGGAGCAGGTAGAGGGGGTGCGAGTCCGAGCGCTCTATGATTACGTTGGCCAGGAGGCCGATGAGCTCAGCTTTAAAGCAGGTATTAACCCTGACTAATGCTTCTAGATGGGAGGCATCACGGGGGGGGGGGGGGGGGGGACTTTTTCATCAAATGTGCAAAAAGAAGTTGAGATTTTGCGGCCACAATTACAAGGTGTTTTAAAATAATGAAAATATATGATTATGGAGTTCTTCATTCGAAATATGAGAGAACAGGAAGTAGCGTTTGAAAACAATAAGATAAAAGCAACAATACGACATCATGACGTCTTCATGTTGTGTCTTTGCCTCATTTGTTTATTTCTTTCTAAAGTTTCAACACTGTCAACTAATCAGAATGTAAATGAATCAGAGTCTCAGCCACTTTGCACATTTTATGAAATAACAATAATAATAAATATATAATATAATAAAATAGTTTATATTTCAGAGCCAGAAAGGGTGTTTTTTTTTTTTGGGGTCACCTGTGATGCCTTGTCCTAACACACACACACAGACACACACACAGACACACACATGTCAAACACATAATTTCATTGTTTCATGAGTTCTGTTGATGACACATCATTAAGTAAGAGTCTGCAGTGAGCACCACACCTGTAAAGCACACACATTACACTGTAAAACACACACATTACAATGTTAATCATACACATTACACTGTAAAGCTCACACCCAGTCTGCATGTTATTCTCTGGAAGCTTGTGAATTCTGTTTCAATCATTCATCGGAGTCACAGAAGCACTTTGTTAAACCCCATGAGAAAAATTATGATTTGTGAATAGCGGTTACACAAATATAATAGTTTTTTTTACTCCCCTGAAACTAAAGCTGATTATTTTTGTTTGCCTCTAAAATGTTTTTAAAGACATTGAACAGGTTTATTTCTCTGACTTGAGTTGAATCCTCTCTGCAGCAGATTCAAACGCAGAATTACAGACCACACGAGAATATTATATTTAATATTTAACCTCCGTGCATGATGTGTGCAGCAGTGACCGATGTGAAGCTGCTGGAGCTTCACATCGTTTCAGATAAAAGCATCTCTAAGGGAATTTAAAATTCTGGACTGACAACCAGGGAGTCTATGCTTTTATTTTGAAGGGATCATTGTCAGCTTTGGACAAACTGAGCTTCATTAAATCATGAAGTCGTGTTTGGATGCAGTGTGTTGTTTATTGACCGACATCATTTTACTAATTGATTGAGCGTGTGTAATTTGATTTAATTTGAAAGGGGCTGTGTGGATGTCTGAGCTCGACTGAGTGACTTTGTGTTATTTTGTGTTTTTATTGACAAAAAGAAAAAACCCGGCTTGTTTACGTTGTGTGTGAGGACTCAGTTGGCCTCCTTGACCTCGTTGTTTGGTGGTTAAACCCTGACCGGGTTCAGTCGGTCCCCTTCATGGGGGTGTTAGAAGGACCTGATGGGACCTGATGGGACCTGATGGGACCTGGTGGGACCTGATGGGACGGACCTGATAGGACCACATAGGGGGAGACGTCAGTTTTGAAAAAGCTTAACTCAGCTTAGCCTGAACCAGGATTAATTAGAGGGGGAACCAGGGTTCAAATTTGGTGTTGGGTGTCCGTTCACCCTCAGTACATCAAGAAAGCAATTAGTGCTGTAGAGCTGTGATGATAATAACAATAATAATCATAATGCTAATAAACTCTATTCCTTCAGCTCCTCTCACACACAGTTACAAGGTGCTGTACAAGTTAGCAACAATTCAAAAGCAATTTGACTATCACACATTAATAGAAACACAGATATTGAAATAAAATCATTAAAATAGATAGGTAAGATCGTAATTATTTATTTGGCAGTAATTTTAATAATTATTTTGAGTAGAAATGCCACAGATTGACCGGTTCCAGCTGTTAGACTGTGAATATTTGCTTGTTTGGGTAATTTTCCATGATGATGAACTGAATGTTAATAATGGAAGTTATGGCTGTTTTGGGTTTCCTGTGTTGAAATCACTTGAAACAAGAAAACAATGGAAGAAATCTGATAAAACCCTAAATGAGCTCCATCTAGATAATAGCATCTAGTACCAGTTCCACCTTTTATCGGCCCAGATGTATGTATTCCTCGAACCCTTGTCCATGCTTTTATTTTGAAACCCCTGGCAGGAAACTGACTGTCTCCCTGTTCCAGGCGAGGAGCTGCTGAAGCTGAGTGAGGAGGACGAGCAGGGCTGGTGTAGAGGACAGCTGAGCGGCGGCCGGGTCGGCCTCTACCCCGCCAACTACGTCCAGGCCGCCGCGTCCTGATGGCCCGCCCCCTCCCGCCTATCAGCCAATGGTACAACTACAATCAAGATGCCAGGACCAATGGGAAGCTGTTAGTGCTGACACGTAGACACGCCCCCTCTGCGGTTACTGACTGTAAAACACTTACTTTCTGTTATTTGAGCTTTTGAAGATCGGATGGATTCTCGACATCGTTTGAAAGAAGAGTTTTTTGGGTCAAAGAGAAATTTCTGGAAACAAGGAACCGGACGACGGATTGAGAGAAACGTGGATTTCATTGATATCTGACGGGTTCTGGTTTCTCGATGCCATCGTTTATTAATCGGTCAGAAAAAACATATTTAACAAAGTCAAAAGAAACGGCTTCAGGAAATCAAATTCTTCACTTTCTTCTTGAATCACAACTCGTTCTAGTCTAAAGACTTTGAGCCTCATTTTTTACAAAGGGATTCGAACCTGACACCAGCTTCTTAAAATCTTAGAATAAATTCCACATTAATTCTGGTTTATTTATTCTGATCAAAAACTGAAAGATAAATATTAAACTTGATTTGAAAGCCAGAACCAGGCTAATGGTTTCCAGTACAGACTGAAAATAAAGATGGACGACGTGTCTCCACTTCCTCCTGCTCTCCAGACGTGAAGCGGAAACAAGCAGGATATTGTCACATGACATTAAGATTAACACAGAATCGACCAATCACGAGTCAGTCCCAGTCGTTGGTTCAGGACGTCTCAGCCTGTTTTATACATCTATGGATCCCCGGAAGGCTCATGGCCAGAATCCCTTTTGAGGATTTCTTTTTTGTTACCTCGCGGTAGTTTCCCGTTCCCATCATGCAACACTTCATTAGAGGTGAAACAAGCGTCTGTGTCCCGGCTGTCGTCCTGACATCAGATTCTAAATGATCACTGGACTTCACGCTATATATTTCTGTATATAACCACGTCTACTGATCAGTAGTACTTTTCAATACACTGATCTGTACTGCAGGTTGGAACTGAGGGTGTCCACACCTGACCCAGTAAGTAAGACAAAAGTTCTGAAGTATGATTCAGGTTTGGGTCGTGTCATATTGTCTGAACTGACGCAAAAAAGAACTCCTCAGAAAAATTCAGAAACATCTCAGAAAAATGTCTTTGTCCCATCTGCTAACATGGAGGAGGCTTGGTTTACGACCAGCCACCAGGGGGCGATCGAGACATTCTGGCTTTGCTTTTGGGGAGCCGCCATGTCGTCCATCTTTATTTACAGTCAATGGTTTAATGCCAACTTTGGTATTTTCCACGTTAATCGACTCGTCAAGAAAAAATGATATAAACTTAGTTAAAGTTAAAAACAAACAAACATTTTCCGTAGATTTTCAAATCTGTCTTTAAAGTTTCGTGGATCCAGGATCTACACTTATGAACTTCCTCGCCTCCTCTTCATCGTCTCCTCTTCCTCTTCTCTTCTTCCTCGGCCGGTATGTGGCGGCTGCCGCTCGAACCGACAAAGAAAAGACTCAGTGCCTCAGTCGACGAGACTAAGAAATGTGCGGCGCCACCTGCTGTCCGACCGAGGAATTACAGCCGTCCGCTGGTCACTTCCAGTCTGATCCCAGTAGAAACCAGTTGATCTCCTGTTTCCTGGTCGTTGTGCTGGCAGCACCTGATCCTTTCTCCGTTATAACAGTTTGCTTTGGTTATTTTATAGATATATTATTCTGGTGTTACACTGAATTCACTTTCTTTCCTCTTTTGTTTTGATCACTTCTTTTCGTCGTAGCTGTTTAATCTCAAATCAAAGGATTTCAGCTCTGATGGTGATTTTTACAGTCGACTTAATGACTTTCTAATTTCTTCTTCCTTTTTAATTTAGCCTCCGGTGGGGGGGGGGGTCGGTGGTTGTTGTATTTTCCGTGCTGGGATCGTGAAGCACAAACTCGGACGTCTGAAACAAGTGAAAATGTTGTCTGTTTTTGCATGTTCCTGTTTGTGTGTGTCTTTGTGGTTGTGTGTGGGAGCGCCCCCTGTCCGCTGATCTGAGTCCTGCTAAGTTAACCCATGTATACATCTGAATAACAAGAGATATAATAGAGAATTTAATGCTGCTGCTCCTTTTGATGCTTCTTTTTCTTTCCAGAATCTTGTACAGTTTATAAAGTGGGAAGCAACAATAAAGAGTTTTCTGCACCTGGTTTTCATTCAGTCGTTATTAATGTGATGAAACGAGTCTCGACCTATTTTCTGCTCCAGTGGTTCTGAACATAAGACTTCCACTTGGTTAAAGATGGACACCTTTTATTTAATAGTATAAAAAGCTGAAATTAAATGTTTGCAAGCATAAATAAAGGGTTTTAATACATTTAGGACAGAAATAACTCACTGTTAACTGGCTTCAGGAAGCTTATAAGTTGAGAAAATTGGAAACACAATCTGCATTTTAAATCCTTTTCTTGGGATAATTCACTTTTCACTGCCTCTTGTTTCCTTAGACTTGTTTTTAGTCTTTGTTTGTTTGTGGAACAGAGAGAAACCGAAGATCTCAACAAGTCCGTCCTGGTCTCGTTAAAACATAAGATAATGAACTTCATTGTCCGACTGTCGCAGAGAATTGTGTTCTGCTAAATACAAAAGTGATAAACTGGTGCGTTACGCCAAATTTGTTTTCAGCCCTGAAGTTGTTTTCATCCGTGTGTAATCGTACATTTGAAAACTTCCAAACTGATTTCTGCCGAACTCGGCCATTAAACGTTGGTGCATATGTGGATTTTTTTCATTTTCTTTTACATGAAACAATTTCCAATATTGTCTTGATTTTCTTTTTGCGTGTGAGAACAATGTGGCATCAATCTGACTCCAGCACATGAGACTTTTTACAAGGAGCTAGAGATCATGTGGAGACAGGAAATGACTGATGAATCATTTATAGTTTCAGAAATGTAAACCAACTTTTTTTAGGGCAGATTCTACTTAGTGAATCACACAATCCTGTTGAGAAGATGTTGGGGTCTGCTGATTGATGTGGAGGGGGGGGGGACCCAACTTGTGTCATATTAAATTGACTACCGTTGAGACAGAATTATGAAAATCTGGAGAGATTTTATTAAATTGAATCAAATTTGTATCTGTACAGCAAAATCAAATGTCACAATAAAGATCCTGTTACATTTTCATATTAACATGGCAAAATTTATAAATGAAAAACAAAAAACCTGCACTTTATAAAGTTTGCACACGTGGAGACTCGTGTACAAAACTGACACCGTTAAACTTCTCTGATCCAACATCGGACGTCTCCACACACACAAAGATCATTTCAGAAAAACTCGAGCTGTCGGTTCGTCAGCTTTCAGGAAAAAACGTCTCTTCAATCAAAATCTTGTATTTGCAACTTGAGCAGAAAACCTCTCACATGCGTTTTCCTCTTCTCCTGAATCTGTTTTTAAATCATTCAAACATCGATGTAAAACAAAAAGCTGCAAAAAACCTTGTTTTCAGAAATCTGTTCACCGGTGGATGAGCCGACGCCGGAGAGCAGAGGCGACGTCCAGCAAGTTAAAGGTGCAAAATGTATCTTCATCATTTCTGAATAATGTTTGCATCTTTCGTTAAACATCAGCGAAACAAAGATGCATCAAATGTAAAATGCTGAACCAGGGATTTAAAAGGTTTGATAATTTTCTACTAACAAATGAGTTATTATTCAGCTCAGGCGACAGTCTGGGTGGAGAGAGACAAAACAACTCAATTCTGAGTCGTTACAACTTTGGATCAAAAACAGAAAGCTGAATTTTCCAGTTCCACCAGTTTGATCTTGACAGCAGCTGTTGGTGTGGGGGTGGACTTTCACTGTGGCCCCTCAGGCCCCAAACTCTGACTAGCTCAGGCAATTAGCTTAGCACGAGAAGAGGAAACACACTCGGTCAGAGTTTAAACACCGACACATCTGAAGTTAATCAATTTGAATGTTGTATCTGATTTGTTTAAAACAAATAACACGTGAAATTTGAAAATGACAATTTGTGGTTTGAGATTTGTTTGGTTAGAAACGGTTTTAAAACCTTGAGGAGACGGGACATTAACAAACCTCTCCACTCACGTGTGAAGTTCTGGTTCTCGGTTCTGAGAAAACCAAAGAAACTAAATTCTCATTAACAAATATATGAAGTAATGTAAATAAATAGCTGCTACTTTAACTCAACGACCAAACTGAAAGAGACAACAGCTCCTGTGGTTCCTCTGCGTATCTTTGTCATTTTGGTTGTTTGCAGTCGTTGTGTGTCTCTTTGCAGTCGTTGTGCGTCTCTTTGAATTCTATTAGGTCTCGTTTTAGTCGTTTGGGGTCAAAGTGTTTCCTTCAGACTGAGCCCAGAGGCCTGCAGAGCAAATCAGCCCAGTGCAGGTTAACAGAGGTGTCACAGCTCTAGAGACAGAAATGTTTGGAGAGATGTTAAAAACAAGAACTTCCTATGAAGAGAATCAGCTGCTTCACACGAGTCTCATGTTTCAAATTCATGTTCAAAGCCTCTTTGTGTTCAGCGAAGGACGAAGGGACAGATTGAAGCTTTTCAACGGGTCCTCAGCTCAGTGCAGGTTTTACAGGAGGTGACACACGTAGCGTGTCCTCGATGCAGAGATGATTGGAAATATGTATAAAAGAAAAGAACTTCAGCCGTTACACACGGGTCTCGTGTACGAACTCTACGTTGACGCCATGAGGTCTCGTTAAAGTTCGTTAAAGGCAAATGAGATCAGGAACGTGGGCGGAGCCTCGTCCTTCACTGCTGAACCCAAACCTCCCAGACGATTAGAGAAACGTTCAGCCACACAGAAAACTTAACTTACTTCAGAACCGCGTCATTAATCGACAATAAATAAGGCATAAAATTAAAAAAAAAAGCGCAATGATTTTAATTAGCATTGAAATGACGTTTTTAAACAAATGTGCACACAACATTCCTGATGACGGAGACCAGCTTGACCTTCACGTCCAGTCACGCGGGGGGGGGTTTTCAGTAGCGAGAGACGAGGGTCTGAACTGGACCCGGGGACACGAGGCTGCGCAGGAGCCAAGAGGACGTCGGGACAAATGTTTCCAAGCAACGGGGAACGTCTCCGAATTCAAACTTTGCCGCGAGACAACGAGTCGCCTCGCGTGCGATTCAAGCAGCCGCAGTCTCTTTTAGAAAGAAATCACTTCCTGTTGCTCCACATGCTCCTCGGAAATACCACAAAAAGCATCAGGACTTAACGGGCGGAGACAGATCCAGACGTCACATCGACTTCTCACCCGACCCCCAGACAACGTCCTCGGGGACACGGGACGGACAGTCGCTGCTCTCCTGAGGATCAGAGACGTCCAAATAAACATGAAAGATTTTCACGAGCGTTGGGAAAAGTTTTGCATTTGATGCAAATCTGCAGCAGCAGCCAAACTAAGAGTTTTAGACCAAGGACGAGATCCAGATGTGACCACTGGCGCTGTGCAGGCTGGCTGGTTACAGATCGGGCATCTGAGAGAGGAGGAAGAAGAGGAGGAGGAGGAGGAGGAGGAAGGTTCAGGACGATGTGAGGTGTGAGTCTTTTCTTTGTCCTCTACCGATCCTTCAGTTCTCTCACTCGCTTTGTGATGCGACCGCACAGCAGCCCCACCAGGAAGAGGACGCACACGCTCATTGTGATCATGAGCAGGATGTAGTTCTTAGAGGGCGACGTCATCACCTGCAGGGCCAGGTCTGAGAAGCCCTCTGCTGGCGCCACCTGCAGGTCGGAGGGGGAGGTTAACAGGTTAACAGCACAGCCGAGGAAAACAACTTGGAACAGATGACGACCTGCACAGCTTCATTACACAGAGAAACTCATTTATTAATTTGTCAAATATTTAATCTCTGATCTGAAGCTTGTACCTTGGCAGCGTAGCTCCACATGTCGATCCGGTCCTGAAGTCTCTTCTTGCACTCGGGCTGCAGACGGATTCTTTTATCCTGCAGCGCCTCCAACAGACACGACATCTCTGCACGAGACAGCGACACATTAATGACACTCGGCAGAAAAACAACACTTTTCCTGAAACTGATCTTCATGACACTGGAATAAAGTTCTGTACAAATTCTAAATGAAAAGGTGAGAGAACGCACGTCGTCCTCGGCCGGGTGTGATGGCAGCACAGTGGTGTTTGAGGTCCAGGGCGCAGGCCGTGTGCAGGACCGGGTCCACAAAGATGTCCGCCTTGCTCTCCTTCAGCATGTTCAGGACTTCCTGTGCAGAAGAAGAAAACAGACACACAGAGTTTTCAAACGCTGAATCTACGAAGTTAGAATCAGAAACATTTGTTCACACGGACGCTGCTTTGAGCTCAATGTCTAGTTTCCTCCAGAGCAGAGACACGGACCGAGCAGGGGAAACGTTTTATTCCCAGTTCGAAGAACAACTGTATTATCACATTATACTGAATCGTTTAGATATTCAATATAAATCATGATCCACAAGTAAAATTATACTTTTAAACAATAATTATTACCAAAATAGTTCTGAATGATGACACTAAAGAACACAAAGAGTTATTAACCTTTTTACAGGCGTCCTGTTTGATTTTCAGCAGATTGACTTTCAGACACTCCTCCACCTGACCAGTCTGCTCCTGGGCTGCTGCCTCCTCCACACACAGCATGGAGATCTGGAGGAAGAGGAGGAAGAGGAGGAAGAGGAGGAGAAGAACATTTCATTCATCAATCAACAGGTTTAAAGAAACTAAGGAGACACACAAACAGGTGTGTGTGTGTTTACCTCGTCTGAGCAGTGCATCTGCAGCTGCGGGTCCAGTCTGTAGTCCAGAGCCGACTCCTGCAGGATCACCCTGATCTGGTCCTCACAGTCTGGAGACAGCCGCTGAACCCAAGTTCACAAAACACACAGATTAAAAACAACACACACACACACACACACAGGGACCGGTGAGTGGAAAAGAGGAACATTCCTTTTCAAGTAACGACACAACTTACTGATCAGAGAAGCAATATTTTAATTCAAACTTAATTGATTAGATCCACACATCAGCCTTTATCCCACTTTATTATGAATACATGTTACTGATGCCTTTTATCATTTGACCCCTTTTTTTTGTAAGATTAAATCTCTTATTGTCGCCTCCTCCTGAGGTTTTAATGCGGCTGGTTGTGATGTTGTGTTGTTGTGATGTTGTGATGCTGTGATGTTGTGATGTTGTGTTGGACTGTGCTTGTGGTCTAACCTGGTCAGCGTATTTGAGTTTGAGGCAGCCGATGACCTGACCCTCCAGCTCGCTGTCCTCGCCCGCCTTGTTCAGGATGGGCTGGCAGAACTTTGGGATGTCGGCTCGACAGGCTTTCCTCAGCACCGGGTTCAACCTGTAGTCTGGAGGAGGAGGAGGAGGAGGAGGAGGAGGAGGAGGAGGAGGAGGAGGAGGAGGAGGAGGAGGATGAAGGTGAGTGAGACAGGCCCAGATTCATCTTTTTGTTCAGATTTCTCAATGATGTGTGTACCTGTGTTCTGTGTGATCTGTCTCTTGGTGATCATCTGTTTACACTTAGGATCCATCAGCTCACTGTTCTTGTTCTGCTTCAGACACTGAAGAACGTTCCGGGCGTCGGCCTCAGTGCAGAACCGCTGCAGGGAGAGTTTGAACTTCAGTCACAAACCAAACCACTCAGAGGATCGATCAGGATTTAAAGCAACACTGTGAAACTTTTCATTTTTAAGGAGAGCAGCTTTTAAATATGTGGAATGTTTGAAGTGGTATTGACGTCAATATATCCACTTTTCTTCCTCCTCCTCCTCCTCCTCCTCCTCCTCCTCACCTTGATCATCTGCTTGCAGACCCTCATCAGCTGGTAGTCGAGCTCGGGGTCGTTCATCTCGCCCTCCTGCAGCCTGAAGATCCGCTGGTGGCAGCGCAGACTGAGCTGCTTCTTATGCTCCTTCAGACACTCGATCATCTGCGGAGGAGAGAGAGGAAGGAGAGGGAGATCAGACAAACAGAAAGAGAAAGGACAGAGTAGAGAAAAGCAGAGAGGTTGTTCCTCATGTTTCTCACCTGAGCGTTTCCATAGTTCACGTTGGGACAAAGTCGGCTGATGTCAGATCGACACGGTTCGTACAGATCTGGGTCCAAGCGAATATCCTCCGACTGAGAAATCAGGAGAAAGACTTTACCGTACAAACTGTAAAAAAGTGCATCTGTTCTTTCTATAAAGGAGTTCAGAGCAATTCAACTTTTCATTTGAATGATCTCAGATCTTTCCTTAAAATAATCTGTCTTTGCATTTGCTCTTTTCTCAGTTTTTCTCAAACATTGTTTAAATGAAGTTATCAAGCTGAGTCCAACAGGATGATGTCAGTCAAACATTCACCATCTCCAGCTCCTCCACCCGCAGCTGCTTGCGACACTTGAGAGAAACCCTCTGCTCCCTGGCGTCCTGCAGCGTGTCGTTCCTCACGGTGGTGCTCAGACAGATGACCACGTCCACCCTGCAGGGGAAAGTGTGAGACGCCAACTGAGCAACAAGTGTGTAACGAGAATAATGAAAACAAAGATTCAATGGAAACTTGAACTCACTTTTTCTTGATGTTCGGACACAGATGCAGAACGTCCTCCTTGCAGGACATCTTGAACTTGTAGGAGAACCGGAAATCCTTCATTTGAATCTGAGAGTTGAGAGATGGAGGTTTATTCAGATTATTATCCTTACGCAGCAAAAAACTCCAGCAGAACAGTTGTTGTGTCTTTGAGTCTGATCACATCCCAGAGGGAGACGATAACTAATGCTGTTGGTTCAGAGCAGATTAAGATCAACACAGAAAACAGTCGTGTGTTTCAGATTCACAGAAACCGAACAGAAAAGAAACGATAACATCAGATGTGATAAAAAAAAGAAGAAGAGTAGAGAATAGATCAGTGTGTATGATGTTGTGTTAACTGACCAGCTGGAAGTGTGTTACACCGACTGAACACTTCTCGTTCATCTCTTTCTGGTGTTTGTTCTGAACCAGACACTCCATCAGGTCGCCCGTGTCGATCTGGTTATCAGCGACGTCCTACAACACAAACACACACACACACAATAACACACCGTTACCGTTTACCTGTGATGCACACAACCACATACGTGCAGCAAATTATTGAGTCAATTTTTTTAATTATTTATTTTGCGTTTTGGATATAGTCTTGTAATAATCCCAGAGATGATTGTCATATGAGAGTATGTAGATACATTTGTGTGTGTGTGTGTGTGTGTGTGTGTCTGTGTGTGTTTGTGCTCACGTGGCAGTGGGCCTGGATGATTGGCTCACAGGCTCTGATCAGCAGAGCATCGATCTGGATGTCCTGCAGCCAATAGGAGACAGAAACAGGAAGTCACAGCTGACGACAAAACACTCGATTGTTCGACTCACAACAGAAAAACCTCGTTACAAAAACTAAAACACACTTTAGACCAAGGAGGTGAATCATGTTGATTCCTTTTAAAAGTCCTACGAGTTAATCAGGTCACGGTTTATTCTGGTTTCAGCGTCATGACGAGTTTCTCTCACCTCTGACTCCAGCTCCGTCAGGTTCCCCACGACGTCCCTGCAGGCAGAGACCAGGTCCTCCAGGTGATCCTGCAGACACTCCAGCTCCTGAGCACACACACACAAACAAACACGTATTTGCTTGACTCATCAGACAAGCAACCATGAGCAGCACACGGTCTCACCTGTCCCGTGTCGGTCTTCTCGCTGCACCACTTGCCGAGGTCGGTCATGCATTTTTTCTGAAGGTCCGGTTCCAACTTCACATCCAGCGCCCTCTGGTGGAGAATCCTCTGAACCTCCACCTTACAGTCCCGAGATAACTGCGCACACACACACACACACTTAGTAATGCTATTATACATTACATATGTAATTTGATCGCTATAACCATGTATCAATGCGTCGTGAAGCAAGTTTTTTAAATCCTCTAAAGTGACACATTTGTATTTCATGGTTGTAAAGATACTTTTCACGGTTTCCTGATGTTCGATATTTCAATAATTCCTCCAATACTTGATAAATATCCTTCTATCCAGTATCCGTCCACACACACAACGGAGTAGATAGTGACCTCACATCAGAAAACATTTATTGCAAATACAGCCCTGGAAAAATCCTAATGAAAAGTATGAATCACAAAATTATGACATCGATAAGCAAATTGAAATCGAAATTCACGGCTTCAATTCTCCAATTATAAAGAAAAGTAGAAGCTCATTTGTTTCAGTGCATGAACAGATTGATTTGTTGAAATCCCTGATCTGACACCAAAGTCATGAACAACATGTAGACGACAAAACAACACACAAAACCTGATTCCCAACAAAACTGAGTGATTTGAAATTCAGTGCTTTGTAACCTACTGCATTTTTTAACATAGGATTAAAAACTAGGATCAAATCGTAAATTTCAACCCTTCACCGGATCAATGCTGATTGATTTAGGTCGACTCACTGTACCTGATCCTCTGGATTTACCTGTTAAGTTTAAAAAACATTAGCGTTACACCTGCACATCAGGCTCCTACACACACACACAACAGAATTGTACATCGGATGAAACTAAGACAGTGAGTGTGTGTGTGTGTGTCCTCCTACCCGCCGGCCCTGCTCCTCGGTGCGGTAGGCGTGGCGGTAGAGGCACGAGAAGACGGCGCCCGGCGGCATCAGCTCACTGGTCTCATTCCAGCCGTGGGTGTGGCAGAGGCGGGCGGCGTCACCCTGACACTTCTTATACAGGATGGGGTCCAGTCTGGGAGACAGGAGGGAATATTACTATTTAATTTAATGTGGATTACACCACAGCTTTACAGGTCAGTTTAAAACCACTGTCAGAGCCATGTGAGGACAAATGAAGTGAAAAACAAGTTCATCCGTTTGTATAAAATGTGAAAATCTTAAAAGAAAACTATTTAAAAAGCGGCTTAAGAGTCGAGGAGCAGATAAAAGGAGTGTGGACAAACATTTCTAATGACATTCAGGTTCCTTCAGGTCGGCCGGGACATCTACTTAATTATTTTTAAACTGCACAAGTAGGGGTTTACAAGAACTGAACGTTTGTCCAGATTCACAGTGAACAGACTCACTTCCAGTCTCTGGATATGAAATACTGCAGCTCCAACAGCCGGTGTTCACAGTCCTCCACCATCTTCTCTGTGTACAGGTGCTCCATCAGACACGACAGGATCCTGCACACACACACACACACACACACACACACACACGGCAATTCATTGTTTTCACATTGTAATTTAGTTCAGGCTGCATAGTTCTGTTGGATGCAGAGTGTGTGTAACCAGCTCACATGGGGTCTCCGGTGCGGATGTGCTTGCAGGCGGTCTGGATCACGGACTCACACGCCTCGTTGAGCGCACGGTCGATCCGGTAGTCGGCTCCAGGGTCGGCCGACTGGATCAGACTCTGCAGCTGCAGCGAAAACATAAAGTTTTATGAATACTCCAGTTTCAGAGGTCCTCGTCAAGATAATGGTGGCAGGGACGGATGTGGTCTTACTGCGTTCTGGCAGACGCCCTCGACCGTGGCGCTGCGGTCGCTGCGCCCGATCCTCATCAGGCAGTGCAGCGTGCGGCCCTTGCGGTGCAGCCCGGAGCAGTGAGCCTCGATCTCCGTCCGGCAGTGAAGCACGATCTCCGGACTCAGAGAGAAATCCTCCATCAGCATCTTCCGGTAGTCCACCATCTCACCCTGACACTCGCCACTGACCGTACGACCTGGAGAGCACGAGATCACATGTGAACTCAGTGGAACCCTGATAACCCTGGTGCATACTGTCATTTTTTATATGACCCTTTAATTAAATCCATCTAAATCCACTCAAAGTAACCAGGCAGCTCTTTGGGCTCAGCGTGTTCCGGCTCACCTCGGTGCACGGCGGCCTCCAGGCACAGCAGCAGGTAGGACAGCCGGGCCTCGCGGGCTCGCGGCAGGTTGGTGTCCAGGCTGCAGCGCTGCTTCCTCAGGTCCAGCTTACAGGCTTTAGCCAGCGAGTAGCTGACCCTGTAGTCCTGAGAGATCAGCTTCTGCCGGGTGGTCAGAGCATCGCGGCACTGGGGAGGAGAGGGAGAGGAGGCCGAGCTGAACCCAGAGGAATTCAGAACACAACTGAGTTTGTGAATTCACAGTTCAACGGAAGTCGTACCTTTTCTGACATGGCCTCTTCAAACTTGTGGTTGAACAGACACTTGTAGACTTTTCCTTCTCCTGCCTGAGTCTGTGAAGAGGGAAAGAGAGAGAGAGGAGTTCCATTGACTGACAGTGAGTGAAATACTATTATGATGGATCTATTAAATCTGATTTATGGAATTAACGGCCTCCTTTGTACTTCTGCTTTTCACCTGTGTATCGTTTGAATCCTTTGAGATAGTATCTGCTTCTTTACAGTTGTTCATTGATTCATGTGCATCAATAATATTAATATTAATATCAGAATCAGAAAGTATTTATTGCCAAGTAGGTTTACACCTACCAGGAATTTGCTCTGGTAATTGGTGCAAACAATGAACATAGAAACATAAAAACACAATAAATACAACACACATAAGAAAAACAATAAAAAAAATAAAAAACAGTATATATTTACTCACTATTTACTTCTTATTTACTCACTTTTTCTTATATTTATACAAAGTAACATTTATTTAGACAAACATATCTGAATAAAAATATATAAAAGATAAAAGATACAAAAAGTGAAGTAAAAAGTGAAATGCAAAATCCAAAACAGTGAACAGTGTCAAATTGCAATATGCAATAGGCTATTAATAACCCTCCATCGATCAGGAATGGATCCAATTTAATTTACTGACATGTTATATCTGGTTCCATCTTTTACTGTGAGGATGTTTGTGTGTGTGTGTGTGTGTGTGTGTGTGTGTGTGTGTGTGTGTGTGTGTGTATCTGGAAGACATTTTACAAAGCATTTATCTTTTATGAGAGAACATATCTATCAACATGTGGTTAAACATTGAGTTAATGATCCTAACGATGCTGATGAATAATTATGTGTGTGTCTTACGTTCTGACAGAACCTCTCCCGGTCGTCCCGACAGGAGAAGTAAAGATGTCGGTCGAGGTGGAAGTCGTCTGACGACAGCTCCGCCACCCGCAGGATCGCCCTCTGACACTCTTCTTTGATTGGATGAGCACCATCCTGCTGCTCCGCCTCCCGCACCAACGCCTTCTCCAGACAGGAAATCACCTCCCCCTGGGAGTGCACATCCTGAGGAGGAGGGGGGGGGGGGGGGGGGGGGGGGACAGAGGACGAAGGTACGAGATCAATGTTCAACCTGTCGTATCCAGAACCTCCAGATTTTATATCACCAACCAGACGACTAGCATCTCCTTAGAGTCAGGGTTATTCATCTTAATCTAAACACAACTCACAGACACACACACACACACACACACACACACACACACACAGAGACACACACTGCTCCCACCTTGTGTCCCACGTTGATGCTGCCGCAGTGCAGGCTGTTGATGTCCTCTCTGCATTTGTCCATGAAGCCACAGATGAGACGAAAGTCACTGAAGACGATACCGGTCATCTTGGTGATGTACTGGTTACACTGGTGCTCGCTGATGTTGCCACGGTGGTCCACCAGGCAGGACACCAGGTAGCCCCTCCCTCGCTCCTCCTCGTTACACTCCTTCAACTGAAGGTGTCGGACATGTGACAGGTCAGAGGCCAATGTGAGGGTTTTAATAATAATTTGAATAAAGACACGTATGATACAGAGACAATGTTTGAGGCTTTATCAACGTTCAGATTCTGGTCAATCCCTCCATCAGGGTCTTGATCCAGTTCATTCTAAAGATCTGTCCTGATCCACACTCACCTCGGCGATGGTGCTCTTACAGACCTCTGTGGCGACCGACTCAAACTTAGAGTCTGTGGTCAGATTGAGTTTGTAGTTCCACAGGAGCTGATGGGGAAAATAAAACATATGTAACATGATCTTTTTATAGAAATCACAAGGAGAGAAAAGGACACTCGAACATATATTCACTATATTTCAGCCCGATCCCAAAGTCATAGATCAGATGAACCTGAGCCTCTTCTTCTTCTCATAATGTGACATTTTAATTATTTCCTCAGTCTAAGACATACTGAGTAAACCAATGGACTGAAAATGACCTGAATCTCATTTCTCCAGTTAATAAACTCAACATGATTGACCATTAATCAGAGAAAAAGAAAATATTTGACTGAGTTAACTTGAGCTTTCAGGACCAATCACAAGCAGCTGGAATGTGACACAGTGAAAAGCGTGATGTTCCCTCTTTGTTTGTTTGTTTGTTGCACGGTTACACAACAACTACTGAAAAAATTTCCACATCACTTGGTGGCAGGATGTGGAAAGCCAACTACTTCCTGCTGTGGCTCCACCTACATGACCCACACAGGAAGCAGCTCAGTCCTCTTCAAACACAGACACCTGACTGACAACACGGTGGAGGCCTCATCCTGTCAGGTCTGGTCTGTGTACGTGACCAACGTGACTTTGAATTGTGGTCACTCCCTGTTGTAAACGTGTGTGTTTGTAATGTTGTGTTTTCTCGTCCTGTGTCGACTCTTCAGAATTATTCCTGTTAGTCGTGAGTGAGTGAGTCGTCCTCAAACTCTGCACACGAACAATAAAAAGTGAGACGATTGTAAAAGAGCTTTTTAAAAAACTGTGGCGCAGAGTGAAAAAACTTTGTGCTCATCCTACCTGGTTTAACTGCACTGAAGAGTTTACACTCAGCGTTTTTCATCACATGACATTTGAGCTTTGCGCTTTTTTTACATATTAACTGATTTTCCAGTGAATAATTCATGGATATTGATGGAAAACGCAGATTGAGGCCTGTTGGCTCCTGGCAGACGTATAAGCTCTGATTTCTATCTAGTTGGATTTTCTTCAGCTGTACGAAGAAGTTTCTAAATCTCTCTCACTCGTTCTCTCTTCATCATTCTGCCTTTTTATTTATGTGTGTGTTGTTTCCCTGCCAGCGAGGCTCCAGCTGCAGCAGCCACAGATAACAGCAAGTGACAGGCAGGCCGCCCAGAAAATAACACCAGGACAAAACTGTGTGTGTGTGTGTGTGTTGTTGTTAATTGCAGCCACAGCTTCCCGGTGCTGTAATAAAAAGGTCCATTAACCTTTTGGCATTTCAAAGACCCGTCTGGCGTTAACTGCTGTGGACTCTGGACACTGGAGTTTTATCATCGAGACACTGAGACGAAGCTTAAAGAATCTCTCACTGAAGAAAAGAGGACAAACATCTGATGAAGGTTCAGATCAAGTTTGTGAAGGTCGTCGGTGACACGATTACGCTCAAGCAGACATTGCTCCTAGGGACTATTTACATGTTAAACAGATTCTGTACCAACACTGAAAACTCCCTATTACTGTGTGTGTGGTTGTGTGTGTGTGTGTGTGTGTGTGGTAGGGACACTTACATGGTTACAGTCGGGAGCGAGCTCACTTTCCTGCAGAGACAGAAAAATATACAAGTTAAAACTCAAAAAACACTTTTCCCCTGTACACAAGTATTAAGAGAATATTCTGTTTGTATTAATATTTGAAGTATTATCATTACACAGGAAGTGTTGTTAGAGGTAAAATCCCCATCACCACTTAAAGGCCAATTTCATATCTGTCAGTTATTTTTGTGCCGCAGCCGGAAGGAGATTTTTACCGACTGTGAACTTCACTCGTCACGATGTTGTGTCCAGTTTGTGTTATTTGGGCTCAGAGTGTGTGTTCAAAGTGGAAGTGATGTGGTTTCACTGTTCCTTGGCAAACCGCATGGTGCAGTGACTGTGGCCAGCTTGTTGTGACAGTGAGGTTTCCAGGTCTGTTCTGTACAGAGGCCGAAAAACCAGTTCTCACCAACTTTATCCGGCAAACGGCTAATTCTGCACCGAGGTGTGTGAGAATTCAATATTTTAGCTGTTCTGGGGTCTGACTGTATTCTTTGCAATAAAGACAGGAGGGGGGGCCTTGAGCAGGTTGGGCCAGATATAAGGCCTTTATACAAATGATTTATAAATAACCCTTTCTGCATAATGTTAATAATGAATCTTATAATTGTTCTGAATTCTAACTTTTGGTATTAAACCATTATTCCCTTAGATTCATTCACATCACATATATTTATTTCATGCAGCTGTCTGATAAGTTCTGGAGGTCGGACAGAGTGACTTTGTTGACACTGTTTTGTTTCGTTGTTTTGGCTTTGAGGATCCTAATGTTTACATCAACAGGACGTTGTTTGGATATAGCAGGAACATCATATTCCTTTCTCCATTGGCCCACATGGCATCAGCTGTGTCAAGGCCTTAAGGCAGCTATCAGAGTAGTAGTAGCGTCACGGAGAGCGGCTTCTTGTCACTTCCTGGATTCCTTGACAAGAGGCGGTGGACTACAGCTGTGGACTCCCCTGGAGGGAGAACCAAATTGATTTGCGGTGACTCCCCTTCAATCTTTCATAACCAATCATATTAAATCTACTGTTATAATTATATCAAACCCCTTTTGTTCTGGGCCATTATTAACTACCCATTGCTAACTGATTTAGCCTAGGCTGTGATAATTGTCCATAGCTGCATGTTCAACTTTCATTGCATCTCAATAAATACTTAAAATGGACCAGTCCGGCTCTTCTCTTATTCAGGATAAACCAACACGCCTGACAGGTGCTGCAGGAACGGACAAAATAAAAAGCTTTTTAAAAAAAGAGCCGTACAACCATAAGCTTTACATGTCTGTTTTTGTGAGGATTAAATTAAAGATATATCGAATGTATTCAGAAACAACCGACAAACTCTAAACAACTGAAATGCTGCTGAGGACAAGTTGTAAAACCAACGTGGATCAGTGGATGTAGCCATACTTGAGGGGTCTTACTGCCTTTCTACACGTCTGTCCTCAGGGGACCATTGTCTCTTTTTGAAAGAGTCCACATTTTAAATAAGACAAAAAACCATCAGATAAGCTACTGAGTGCTGATAAATGAGCTCAACTTTTCTTTTGAGTTTCACTTGAGACAAGAACAACCACAAACCACAGAAGTCTGATAAGAACAAAGCAGCAGAAGCTCTTCACTGCATCGTGGACCATTAGAGGAAACAGCTGGAGACTTTGTTCTTACAGCTTCACATCCCTTTGCAGTAGAGCGACATGAGAGCTCCTGATGTTGACTCCGCTCTGCCCCCAGTGCTTCTCCTCAAAGCTCCTTCTCCTCACTTTGTTCACTGTCATCTCCGCTAATCGTTTCCCGGGCAGAGCGGCGAGGAGGAAACGGAGCCTCCGCAGCCTCAGAGATTAAAAACTTCCCATTAGCAAGACAACGAGTTATTAATTAATGAAGAGCTGCAGCCCTCACATCAAAGGCCTTTGGAACAAGAGCGCATTAATCAAGTAGACTGAAGTAACAGAGGCTAATTGTGTGTGGGGTGGAGGGGAATGTGACAAGTCTTTGTTTATCTTGCTGGAAACCTCCAAGTGAATACGATGCTCGGCACTAAATGTCCTCGATGTGAAAATGACCTCTTCCCGTCCACGCTGACAAAAGCTTCCCTGTGACTAAATGTCTCGTTGCTCCGCAGCCCGGCGTCGTACCAGCGTCCTTTCTCCTGTGAATAAAGAGGATTCAAATGACTGAGAGACGTCACAGGAGTTCCTCGCATTGCACGAGTCATCTCACGAGCCTCGAGGTTCATCCAGCGTGTGAGCTCCTCTAAGGGTCTCCATCCCCAGGTTGGGAACCACCCAGGCTGATCCACACAGATCAGGATAAGAGCATCTGTTTGCAGAAAGAATCAAACTCCACATAAGAGTCACTCTCTACAAAGATTTGTCAGTGACTGAAAACTGCCTCATCCCACCTCCAGGAGGCTGAAACTGCTCCACAATATCAGTGCCCCCCCCCCCGTCAATCCAGAGTCAGTGACAGGCTGAGAGAGGCAGAGTCAGACTGTGGCTGCAGGCCTGTCTGTGCACTGACTCTCTCAGTCTGCTGCAGTTTGTTGTTTTTCTCCTAGACGTCCATCAAGTGTCAGATTTCAGGGCTTAGAACGCCACAAATAAACTCTGTGACACTGCACTGTAAACACGCTGGGCTGTGTGTGTCTGTGTCTGTCTGTGTGTGTGTCTGTGTGTGTGCACATGTGTATCAATAGTTATGAGGTTCCATCCCATCATTGTGAGGACATACTGAGGGTTGAAACTTGGTTTTCAGGTTAGAATCAGGTTTAGTTTGGATTAAGTTCAGCTTTGAGTTGTTATGGTTATGGTAGGGGGGGCTAGTGAATCCATTATGTCAAAGATTGACCCCCTCAGCTATAGAGAAACTGTGTGTGTGTGTGTGTGTGTGTGTGTGTGTGTGTGTGTGTGTGTGTGTGTGTCCTGGGGGTGTGTCTCTCTCTGGAGAGGAGGCAGATTTATAGGAACCATTTACCTCTTCAGGAGGCCACAGCTGTTATTGAGTTGAAGCGATGTAATTATCTCAGTAAAGAGGGCATCGCTCAGGGCCAGTGGTGTGTGTGTGTGTGTGTGTCTGTGTGTGTGTGTGTGTGTGTGTGTGTTTGTCGACGTCAGCATGGCGGATGATGTCAACATGGTGCTGGGGCAAAGAGGGTTGCAATAAAATGAAATGCGTCAACACAATGAAAAGTCTACACATATTCCGGGACATGAACACACTCTCCTGTTCACCTGTCAGAGTAGAGACAGGTTCACTAACACATGAAGGGAATAAAGTGATTCACCAAAATAAAAGACCTCGATCTGTGTGTGTGTGGTTGTGTGTGTGTGTGTGTGTGAAAACAAATATTGGTTTTGGATAACGTTTAAGACAGTAAGTCACCTGACAGCCAGATGACACACACACACGACTGAGTCCAAGTAAAACTGCTGTTGTGTTTGGCAGGGCTGGGTTTTGTGTTAGTTGCGTGTTAGAAACCTCATCAACACAACCACTCGCTGGCTGGTAACTTTCCTCACAGTTTCTCACAGTTTCTGAAAGCAAGGGGGGGGGGGTGTGTACTTAGCTATGCCCTTAGTCTGATAATCTGTCAGTGGCTAAGTGGCAGGAAACAGACGGAGGGATTGAGAAACTAAGTTAAACTCATATCAACAATTATTTATTCTTCTAATAAAGCGGTTGCTCCGTCATGACTCCATGAGCTCCACAATCAAACTGACACGTCTCTGCAGCCGGAAATAAAGAACACTTAAAATCCCTCATTTTAATAGGCTGCTTTGAAAACTTCATTTTATTATTATTAATAATTTGTTATCTTAGCCTGAATCTGTTAATAAGTAGATTCGAACGCATCGCTCTTACTTACTGACGCCGATTTGCAATGTTACAGATTTAAATACTAATAAAGGATTCTCTTATTTTATCTTAAAACAGGCACGTGTTAATGAATTCATCCTCAGTGTGTGTGTGTGTGTGTGTGTGTGTGTGTGTGTGTGTGTGAATGTCAGGTGTGTGTGTGTGCGAGTGTCAGGTGTGTGGATGTTTACACCTGTGTCAGCCGGTGTGGATCGAACCCAGCGGGGCGGCGCACCCAGCCGCTGCCCCGGCACCGGCCCCGGGGAGCGGCGGCGCGCCTCCCCCGGCCCTGGTCTTACCTCTCTGCGGTCCTGCAGGCACTCCAGCACGGCCAGGTTGTTGGTCCAGGTGTGCTTGGGGCAGAGGCGGCTCAGGTCCTCCCGGCAGGCCTCCTCCTCCGACAGCTTCCAGCCGCTCGCCCTTCGAGGCTGCGAGGCCCCGGCGGCGGCCGCGGCAGGTGCCTCCCTGGGAGGTGGGTCCGCGGCTCTGAGGACCGGGGGGTCGGGCGGGTCCACCGGGCCGCCTACGGCCTTCAGGCCGAGGACGGAGCCGGAGCCGCAGAGACACAGGAGCAGAAATAGCCGCAGCTGAAGGCGACCGTCCGCCGCCATCTTCACTTTACTGTTAACTACTGTGAGTGCAGCGCTTCACTTCCGCTCTGCCTCTTCACAATTAAACTCCTCAGAATGATCAACTTCCTTTCTTTTATAAAATAAAAGCCTTTATTTTTGCGCTTGCTAAGTCTCCGCCACGTCTGATTTAAAAGTTCAGTAAATATCTCCAACACGTGACGGACACACATTTTCTGAAACTTCTATATTCTCATTGAGTTAGTCTGCTCAAACTTTATTCATATATTTTAATATTATTTGATTGTGATTCTTTTTCTCTCACTGCTGACTCAACTTTGATTGTGACACAGGTCTTGAGGTTTTTATTTGTAACGAGTATTTTCAACAAAAAATAAAATTTGATTAAAAAAAATAAGTAGTAGGTATTGTTCGTACAACTAT